>NC_068443.1:29493958-29795014 GCF_023373465.1 Oncorhynchus keta | reverse complement strand
ACTGTGACAACAGGATATACAGCCCTTACAAAAACACTGTGTGTGCAGTACTTTGTGTTGTGTGCAATTGTTTAAGGGATGTTTTACATAATTGAGGCAGAGGAAAGGAAATGGCTTTTATAGGTGACAGTGAGAAAGCAGGGTAGTCATTCAATCATAACTCTACTTGTGTTCACTCTTTTTACTGTGTCAAATAACACTTACCAGCATGTCACTGGGATAAATTGAAGTATATGCACTAGTGGGTGAGATTGATGCTATTCTTCATATCCAATAACATAGCCAATGTTATTACTGGAAACTTGAGTAATATTACTGTGAAGGATCTTTTGTCACTTTTTAATACCCTGAATAATGATTTTAATTGTAAGATAATTTTCTGATAATAATTCCTATTTTCATAAATGTTTTCCAGGTGGAAGTCATGTTAATGACATTACTCCAACATCAGATAAGGTGTTTGGGTTGGAGGGTGATGTCATAAATCTGTCCTGTAACTACTCCTCTGCTAGTACACTCCAGTGGTATCATCAGTACCCTGGATCATCTCCCATCTTCCTCCTCCTCACTACAGTCTCCTCAAACCCCTCTGTAGTGAACGCTACTCCTCCATACCAACGACAGTCTGTCGTTCTGAATGAGAGAACCCTTGTGGATCTGGAGGTCTCCTCTGATGAAGTATTAGACTGTACTCTGTACTACTGTGCCCTGGAGCCCAGAGTAAAAGGAAACCCAGACACACAGTACAAAACTCTAAACTGAAAACACCGACATCCCGACAATGATAAACATTGTCATTATTGGCTTTCCTTCAGTAGACAAGAAATATACATGCAGGCTGGAAATGTACAGTGAAATATTTTCAATAAACAATTATAAATGTTGTAACAAATGGAAAAGTGACATAAACTCATTCGGTATTCTGAATATGTTGCACTGTAGATTCTAGATATAAAGATGAAAACAAAAATACCTGTGAATGAATGAATTGCCTCATGTTGAATAGATTAATTATCTTACACATATGCCCTTCAAGCAATGTTTCCCACTATGACATCACAGTAGACAGGTCAGGTCCTTCTGCCAACTCTGGTGCCCTAAAATCAAGAAAATAAATGGAGATAAATAACACAGTTTTATCTAATAACCAGTAGAGGAAGACTAAGGTAATCATATTTCAGTGCTGCCCTGCATTTTGAGGATGTAATAGTGGAATCAAGCAGCAACAAGAAGTCTGCTGTTACTTCTGCTCATCTGACAACTCTCTGCATTTTGGGATGGGGCTTCAAAGGTTTGAGAAGATAAACTTTTTTTGTATACACAAACATTGCTGTGCTGTGTGTTATCATTCCAGTTTCCAGTTTCAGCTACAATGTCAATCCCCACATTTATTTTGCTTTTAGTAGTTGCATGTAAGTAATCTACTATTATTAGTGGTACAGTGGGGCCAAAAAGTATTTAGTAAGCCACCAATTGTGCAAGTTCTCCCACTTAAAAAGATGAGATAGGCCTGTAATTTTCATCATAGGTACACTTCAACTATGACAGACAAAATGAGAAGAAAAATATCCAGAAAATCACATTGCAGGATTTTTTATGAATTTATTTGCAAATTAGTTTTTGTCTGGAGGAAGTGCTCGCTCTTCATGAAGATGGCTTACTGGGCTGAACACGCTAACAACAAGTGGCTAAATTATGGGCTTTGTGGAACTTTATGGAACAAATCAGTAATTTATTGTCAAACTGGGATTCCTGCGAGTGCCTTCTGATGAAGAACATCAAAGGTAAGTGAAAATCTATAGTGTTTTTTCGAACTAATGTTAACTTCTTGGATATAGGGGGCGCTATTTTAATTTTTGGATGAAAAAGGTTCCCGTTTTAAACAATATATTTTGTCACAAAAAGATGCTCGACTATGCATATAATTGACAGCTTTGGAAAGAAAACACTCTGACGTTTCCAAAACTGCAAAGATATTGTCTGTGAGTGCCACAGAACCGATGTTACAGAAAAAACCCAGATAAAAATACAATCAGGAAGTGCCGCATTTTTTGAAACCGCCTCATGGCAATGACTCCTTATATGGCTGTGGAGGAGCTAGGAGTCAGCTTACCTTTTCCACGTTTTCGCAAAGGTGTCTGCAGCATTGTGACGTATTTGTAGGCATATCATTGGAAGATTGACCATAAGAGACTACATCTACCAGTTGGTCGCTTGGTGTCCTCCGTCGCAATTATTGCGTAATCTCCAGCTGCAGTATTTTTCCGTTTGCTTCTGATGAGAAACCAACTGCCACGAATGATTTATCATCGAATAGATATGTGAAAAACACCTTGAGGATTGATTCTAAACAAGGTTTGCCATGTTTCTGTCGATATTATGGAGCTCATTTGGAAAAAAGTTAGGCGTTGTAGTGACTGCATTTTCGTTTTTTTTTTCTTAGATAAACGTGATGAACAAAACGGAGCTATTTTGGAAACGTCAGAGTGTTTTCTTTCCAAAGCTGTCAATTATATGCATAGTCGAGCATCTTTTCGTGACAAAATATATTGTTTAAAACGGGAACGTTTTTCATCCAAAAATTAAAATAGCACCCCCTATATCCAAGAGGTTAATGTCCTGCCTTTTCAGCGGAATGTTGTCGTGGGGTTCCGCTAGCGGGACATCTTTCCCTTTCACCGCGGGACTTAGAGGTACCCAGAGTCATGGCTTGATTGCTCCAGACCACCACAAGGGGGAGTTAGAGCACTCATTATGCATTTGGGTCCCAAGGTTTTTATATGACCAATCATATCGAGTGGTTCCAATGACAAATTTTGACGCGAGCCACCCGTGTTCTGGTGACGCTCTTTCACAAAGATGGCTCACAAAACATTATGGTGGAACCAAATGTAAGCTGTTATCACGTCATAAAGAGTCAAGCAAAACATTTACAATTGAGAGGGATACGTTAGAACCTCTTTGGGATCGTGTCCCGCTAGGATGTCACTATGACAACATCCGGTGAAATTGCAGAGCACAAAATTCAGAATACAAAAATCGTAACATTAAACATTCATGAAAATACAAGTGTTTTACATCGTTTAAAAGCGATAATCCAACCGCGTTATCAAATTTCAAAAAGGCTTTACGGCAAAAGCATACCATGCGATTATCTGAGGACAGCGCATCACATCAAAATACTTTTTCAAACAAGCACAGGTGTCACAAAATCCCAAATAGCTATAAAATAAATCACTTACCTTTGAAGATCTTCCTCTTTTTGCAATCCCAAGGGGCCCTGCTCCACAATGAATGGTTCTTTTTTTCGATAGTCCTTCTTTTATATCCCAAAAAAGTAAGTTTAATTGGCGCACTTGATTCAGTATTCCACCCGTTACCCTCGTTCAAAATGCATACAAAAGAATCCCAAAAGTGACCAATAAACTTCATCCAAACAAGTCAAACAACGTTTCTAATCAATCCTCAGGTACTCTAATATCTAAATAAATGATAAAATTGAAGACGGAGAATAGTATTTTCAATAGGGAAGATAAATAACAAAGAGCGCTTACCTCAGTCACGCATGCAACAAGACTACTTTTCTGATGAGGGACAACTTGGAAAAACTACTATTTGTTAATTTTTCAAAAAACAAGCCTGAAACCCTTTCTAAACACTGTTGACATCTAGTGGAAGCCATAGGAACTGCAATCTGGGTCCTATCTATTTGTTTTTCCCATAGGTGTCACGCCTTGGTCATTGTATTTTGTGTTTTCGTTATATGTTTGGTCAGGCCAGGGTGTGACATGGGTTTATATGTTGTGGTTCATATTGGTGTTTTTGTATTATTGGGATTACGGCTGAGTAGGGGTGTTGCATAGGCTTGGCTGCCTGAGGCGGTTCTCAATCAGAGTCAGGTGATTCTCGTTGTCTCTGATTGGGAACCGTATTTAGGTAGCCTGGGTTTCGCTTTGGATTTCGTGAGTGATTGTTCCTGTCTCTGTGTAGTTTCACCAGATAGGCTGTAATTAGGTTTCACGTTCCGTTTGTTGTTTTTGTATTTGTATAGTTATTTCATGTGTCACTTTTTTCATTAAAGTCATGAGTAACCACCACGCTGCATTTCGGTCCGACTCTCTTTCTACAAACGAAGAATGACGTTACAATAGGCTTGCATTGAAATGGCCTGTAACCCCCCAAAAAAATTCTCCATGGATTTTCCTCTGGTTTTCGCCTGCCATATCAGTTCTGTTATACTCACAGACATTATTTGTACAGTTTTAGAAACGTGAGTGTGTGTTTTCTATCCAATGCTCCCAATTATATGCATATCCTAGCTTCTGGGCCTGAGTAACAGGCAGTTTACTTTGAGCACGTCATTCATCCGAACTACCGAACACAGCCCCCAAGCCTTTTAAGAACCACATAGCATATCATTACAGCAGTAAGTATCGGTTTGTTAGCTAGCTACCTAACGGTAGTAGTTAGGCATCAAACTCGCTAGCATTTTAACTATAGCCTATGTAACTAACCAACGTCTATTGACTTGATTATTCTCGTCATTCTTAGCTTAGCTAAATGGTATTGTTGTTGTGCTTTCTCAATGGACATTCAGGTGCTTTTGTAAATTCGCTATGGCTATTTTCAGGCTGGACAATAGAATGAGTCAAAATTCACTCAAGGCTGAACACTCAAGGCTGAAAAACAGCTTAAGAACTTTGGCTAAACTAGAACAATAGCACGAGCCCATAGCAAATTAATGGAATCAAACGTTTGCAGAGCCTGTTTGACTGGAGTGATGCTTAGAATTCCATTAAAATGTATCCCTTTTTATTTTACCACTACAATCTGTTCGTTGGACGAAACTGGAAAAAAACTACTTGTGTAGAAAGTAAATATCCACACTTCGATGGTGTCAACTGTGCTTATGTCACAGTACTGAAAAAGTAGGGAAAAAATAAAGACTTCTGACTCTTTCTGGTCTAGCGATCGATGACAAACGAGCTCACTGCCCAGACTTACAAAATTACAAAGAGGAGATTATCCCGATTAAAATGGTGCCTATGTAACAGTTTTGCTTCCGTCCCTCTCTTTGCCCCTACCTGGGCTAGAGCCAGGGACCCTCTGCACAAATAGACAACAGCCACACTCAAAGCATCTTCACCCATTGCTCCACAAAATCCACGGCCCTTGCAGAGGGAACAACTACTTCAAGGTCTCAGAGCGAGTGACGTCACCGATTGAAATGGTATTTTCGCACACCCCGCTAACTAGCTAGCCATTTTACGGTTACACCCGAATTCAAAAAAACTAAATATACACAGTGAGATATTATGTGAAATAGACCTGCATGCCTCTCCATAGGAAAACAATGGGGGGTGCTCAGCGTTCCAAGGGCAAAAAATATTTTGGGGCTAGCATTTGATGACAACTGAGCTAGCTGCCGAGGCTTACATAATTAGAAAGAGCAGATTCTCATGAAAAAAAATCACATTGCGAGATATTTGGCGAAATAGACATACATGCCGACATTTCCCCCATAGGAAACAATGGGAAGACCACAGAGTTCCAATATTATTTGTGTTGTTTACATTTTAGCTATGAAACAACGTGAGCAGGTCTCATTGCCAACAATAGCGAAGCAGGCATTGTGACGTTGAGCAATAAGCTGGTATTAGAACGTTTGGAAGGCAAGTTGGTGCCACGGTGCTCAATATAACTAATAGGAGCTGTCAGAGTGAAAAATGCACTAAAATAAGGCTGTTTTTTCGCGATTACTTCAAAACGATGGCAAGCAACTGGGAAATATGGTCATATTATGAAACTGCGCTCCACAGTGGATGCAATTAACTTGTTTTTATCAGAAAAGAACATTGCTAAAAATGTCATTTTTTCCAGCATACTATCTACGCGGATTTCAGAACACTCTTGTCTGAGTGTACCAGAGGGCAGAATAATTACTTTATGAGCGCTCCACACCCATTTAATATGGCCGGTGTCAGTGAAAGTCGGGAAAAAAGCGCAATTAAATTGTTTCCAGCAGCACATTTATAGTCACCAACACTATGTTTAACATGAAAACTGCCTTACCAGCTCTGCTAGGGCGAGTAAAATGGTCAGAGTGGTCTCATTTGTGTCTGGAAGTAGCTAGCCAATATTAGCTTGACTGCCGTTGTAAGGCCAGAATGCTCAAATGAACCCTACTCCTCTGCCCGAACGTCCAGTGTGTGCTCCGAGAGTGAATTTACAAACTGACAATCTGACAATGCTCTGAATGTATGAGATTCACACTGTACTGCACCTTGTTTTCTTTTCCATCCCAGTTTCATTTTTCATGGAGTAGAAACACCATAATATTAATGAAATTACTTAAGCAAGTACCAGTCAAGAGTTTGGACACAACTACTCATTTCGTTAATAAAATAAAAGATAAAAAAATACTCTTTCAAAATGCAGATGCTGATTTAGTTATTTAAGGATCCATAACGATTTACTATGGGAATAAATGTTACTGATTTACGGAAATATTGGAACAAAGTTGTCTTAATGAAGGCAAACAATTTAGAACCCTCCAATCCTGTAGCCTACTCCCGACAACCACGTTGTACAGCACCATGTTTTCCATTCCATCCTAATGGAAACCCTTAGGGTTTTGATTTAAATTTTTCTCTGAATGGAAACACCATAATGTTATTCAAATTAATTAAGCCAATACGGCAATACGGATTGCCAATACGGAATGCTGTCAAACGCTTCTCAAATATGCCCTCTGATGGTAAAACTAGCAATAACTTGCAGTAACAGAAGAAATGGCTGAAAATTAAATGACGTGCCACAGAATGCTGCAGCAGCACGCAAGGTGTGCCACAGTATGATACAACTTTTAAAGGAGGAACCACTGTAATTGAGCCTGCATTGTTGATAGAAATTAAAATTGACACCCAATTGATTATGTTTCTATATTTTCTTTACAGAATTAATTGCTTGGGGAGCACATTAGTGCTGTAAAACATGAAGTCATCAGTACAGAGGGAAAACCTGTGATTCTGAGCTGCTCATATGATGCAAGCAGGAATTATCCTCTGCTTTACTGGTACAGGCATTATGATTACCAGGCTCCTCACTTTCTACTGTATAAAGGTGCCAGATCAAGCATGAGGGAACATATCCCTGATAAGAGATATACATCCAAAATGTCTCAGACTACTACTGAACTGATCATAACACATCTAACCCTGGCAGACACAGCTCTCTACTCAGAGACTATTATTATGTTAATTGTTATACCCAGTGATAGAATGTGGATAAGACGCTGTACAAAACCCTGCAGACCAAAATTCTTTGATGAACCGAGGATCAAATTCGAACATCAAACCACAATTTGATATCATAATGGCAGAGAACTGTGGTCAAACCTATGCTGTGTGAAATCACCAGTTGACCTAGTGTTTCTCTGTCTTCATATTCAGTGCACTGCGAGAAATTTGTATTCTTCACTTTTCAATCAGTAGTCTTCAATTAATGTTTTTTAAGTGTTCACCATGACAGCCTTGAGTTGGGGAGGAGTGAGCACTTTGTGGCAGAGGTCAGGTCAGATGAAGTGAGGAAGAACAGATATCACTAAGGTTCTGTCTAGCAACAGAGATGCATTGGCTGTTCAGGTGTGTAGGAGGAGACTCAGCATAGGAGATAGAGTTAAATATCAATGCTTGTCTGAAATCTTGTCATATAATCAGCTGTATTGACCCTCTGGGAAGAAAAAACTTGGTTTGAGCTTTCATAGTGTCCGTTGAGTTTTTACTCTGACAATTAGAACCCAACAGTTGGCGTTGTTGGCAGGATTCACCACAATTTATAGTTAAAACAGAGAGTCCAGGTCAGTGGAGCTGGCAACAAACAAGGTAGGCACAGTTTCTACACCTGTTACAACTCATTTTGACATCTTAGGGAGATGAGAATCGTTGGCTGATCATTTATAGGATACGGACCTAGAAAGCCTGAGTTTTTTCAATAGGCCCATTGTGTAACGACCGGTCGTAAAAAATATGTTGTAGGGTGGGTTCCTTTAAGTCATCCGTATTCTCCAGTAATACATTTGCAGACGTTATGGTTGTAACACAAGGTATTAAGTGTTGTGACCAATCAGTAGGCACAAATACCATAACCATTCTCCGGGGAAGTGGGTAGCCCTACCTTTGAAAATAGTTACTAGAAGGTATGTATTAGAGAATGGAGTGAAGATATCTAAACATCCTGTACACCGTTGGGAGAGGTTTGGGTATAATAATGATTGAAATGGCGACAGACAATCCTACTGGAGCTTCTGGATTTTAATAAAGCCATGGAGGCGCTGAAAGAAACACACAAGCATTCTTCCAAACCGGCTCGATATGGGAAATGAGTAGATGTACTCAGCCACCAAAAGACTATGTACGGGAGAACATAGATAGAATTTGCACTTCTGCTTTGATGGCAGGTTCGAATCCTGTGATCAAAATGACAAATGTAGTGGTTGCTGATGAAATAGAGCAAGATGCTTTAACTTCTTGATGCTACCAATCCCTGTAGCGGGATAATTTCCGTCTGCAACTTTTGAATAGCATAGCGCAACAGTCAAATAATATTACTAGAAAATATTCATATTCATGAAATCACAAGTTCAATATTTCGAAAAACAGCTTAGCCTTTTGTTAATCACCCTGTCGTCTCAGATTTTGAAATTATGCTTTACAGCAAAAGCAATCCAAGCGTTTGTGTAAGTTTATCGATAGCCTAGCATAGCATTATGTACACTTTGCATGAGGAAGCTTGGCCACGAAAAGAAAAGCAATCAAATGAACCGTCTACCTTTGATGATTTTCGGATGTTTTCACTCACGAGACTCCCAGTTACACAGCAAATGTTCCTTTTGTTCCATAAAGATTATTTTTATACCCAAAATACCGACGTTTGTTTGTCGCGTTATGTTCAGGAATCCACAGGAAAGAGCGGTCATGACAACGCAGACGGAAATTCCAAATAGTCTTCATAATGTCCACAGAAACATGTCAAACGTTTTTATAATCATTCCTCGGGTAGTTTTTAAAATATATTTTCGATAATATATCAACCGAGTGTGTAGCTTTTTCCATAACAGCGGGAGGAACAATGGCCGGTTTACTCAATTGCGCATCAACTCACGATCCTTCACGCTCATTTTTCAAAATAAAAGCCTGAAACTATGTCTAAAGGCTGTTGACACCTTAGGGAAGCCACAGAAAAAGGAATCGGGTTGATATCCCTTTAACATTAACCATGCTGTGCTGTTTCACCTTGTTATTTTTAACATTTAGGGTTGTAGTGTTAAACCCTCCTGTAGATACATCAGCTCATTAACCAACAGTCTGTTATGGTACCTCCAGCACCCTGGATCCTCTCCACAGTTCCTCATACTGGACTACTCTGGGGTCATAACCAACACTGATAGTACAAAATGGACCCTCATACATGAAATGGATCTGGACATCTCCTCTACTGAAGTGACAGACTCTGCTCTGTACTACATTCCCTCCACCACCCAGTGGAGGGAATGAGAGATGCAGTATCACTGAAAAGAGGACAAATGAGAGGAGAGGGGAGGGAAGGAGAGGTCAGGAGAGGTGAGGAGAGGAGAGATTGAGAATCTTTATAGCAACTGTACTTTGGGGTGGAGTTTGTAGGTGAACTAAACAGAAATGATCAACTGAAAACCTTGCAGATGAACTTAGTTTGGAGTATTCAGCCTCTGTTGTACTATTAGTCAGTTTGACTTCCAACCCCAGCCATGTTGTTCATCTGGTCAATTATTATGTTCTCAGTAATAGGTAAGTTATGGCTTTCAAAGTAGTGTCATGTTTTCTGCTTAGAAAATTACAACAATAAATGTTTATTTCAATAAAAAAATTACTCAATCTTAATTTCTTCAAATTTGCAGGTGACACCTATGAGCAGACTATAGAGCCAAACCAACATGAAGTGTATGCAGAAGTGGGTAGTAATGTTCTTCTTTCCTGCAACTACTCCTCAGCAGACAATCTACTATGGTATAAACAGTCTCCAGGATCTGCTCCCCAATACCTTCTGCTCATCCAGCACTACACTGGGACTGAACATAGAGCTGATTCTCTTGACTCTCGCTTCTCTGGTAAACTGAACAAAGAGAGGACCCATGTTTATCTGGAGATCTCCTCTGCTGAAGTGACAGACTCTTCTCTGTACTACTGTGCTCTGAGGCCCACAGTGACAGGAAACCCAGGAACACTGTACAAAAACCTAACATTCCCTGAGAGAACATTTCTGCTCTGGAGTTAAAGGTTTTATTTGACAATAATGCCATCAAGTGGAGTCAACATGCCCCCATTATATTGTGTTAAGAGGAGGAGCTTAGTGTTACACATAACATGTAATGAGTGAAACAGATTTTTTATTTAACCTTTATTTAACTAGGCAAGTCAGTTAAGAACAAAGTCTTACTTTCAATGACGGCCTAGGAACAGTGGGTTAACTGCCTGTTCAGGGGCAGAACGACAGATTTGTACCTTGTCAGGTCAGGAATTTGAACTTGCAACCTTCCGATTACTAGTCCAAAGCTCTAACCATCAGGCTACCCTGCCGCAACCAGAGAGTGAATGTTCCAAGAGAAGATCATTAGAGAAGTCTCTGTCTAACACCCAGTGTCTATGATGCTGCTCTATTCAGTCTTGTTTTTTGTGTACTTATAGGTAAGAATTCATTCTCCAGTAACTGAATATGTACTAACAGAATGTTCAATATCAATATCATACACTTTGAAACACCAAGTGTGGATATACTGTACACTGTCCACATTGACTCAGTAATACATGTTGTTATTTTTTACAGGTACAAGTGTTTAAGACATAATTACTCCAGACAGAGATGTAGTGGATGTTATGGAGGTTAGTAGTGTTAAACTCTCCTGTAGATACATCAGCTCATTAACCAACAGTCTGTTATGGTACCTCCAGCACCCTGGATCCTCTCCACAGTTCCTCATACTGGACTACTCTGGGATCATAACCAGCACTGATAGTACAAAATGGACCCTCATACATGAAGAAGAGGACAACCGTGTGGATCGGGAGATCTCATCTACTGAAGTGACAGTCTCTGCTCTTTACTACTAAGTAGCAATTCTGAAGATGACAATTCCACTAGGCCTATGGTGAGTGGTGTGGAGGGTGATACCATCACATCATCCTGCAGCTACACTGGCTCTGTAAACAATCTACATTGGTATCATTAGTATCCCAGGTCTAAACTAGAGTTCCTGATTCTTGACTTCATATAGAACGCATGGATCTGGGATCTCCTCTATTGAAGTGACAGACTCTGCTCTGTACTACTGTCCCATAGAGCCCACAGTGACAGGAAACACTTCCTCACACAAAATGTTGACAGTCTGACACAAATTTGCAGATGGTTTATATAGTATAGAGTGGGTTAGTATTGTTGATCTATTGAAAAAACAAAGACTACAGCAAGAACTAGACATTTTCAAATAGAAATTAAGTCGAAAATAATCTGAGGAGGAGGCCAATAGGAACTGAAAACCCTTAATCACAAACCACAGAAGAAGAGTTACATATCCAGTTATCAGAGGAGGGGCCTCATAGTCAAACACTGGTATAGGCTGGGTATACCTGCAACCATGAGGATGTCTCTGTAGAGGATCTACTCAGCTCTCTCACTGTCTTGTCTCTCAGTTGGTTTATCTAGTCTGTGTCAGGATGTCACTCATATTACTGTTGCTCCTCTCAGCATTTGTAGGTGAGTGCTGAATACTCAGGTTAAACCAAATAACATTTTGAATACAGTGACATTGCTTTTTTTCAGTGAATGATTGCATTTAAAACTAAGTGGTATTTCACTGGGAAGTTTCGATTCTTTCTCTTGTCATACTTTATGGGCACCTAATCCATGTTTATCTTTAGAAATAAACATTAACACAATGACAATACTTATGTTGTTGCAGCTGATAGTATGGAGCAGGAAACAATAACTCCAGTGAAGCCTGAAGTCAATGCTCTCCAAGGAACAGACATCACTCTCTCCTGCAACTACAAAGGCAAAGTTAATAATCTACAATGGTACCGTCAATACCCCGGATCCAGACCAGAATGTCTTCTTTTGATCCTACAAAGCAGCATGTATATTCAGAATACATCCATTACAACTCCACGACACACTGGTAGACTGAATGAAGAGAAGACCCGTGTTGACTTGATGATCTCCTCTGTTGAATTGGAAGACTCTGCTCTGTACCACTGTGCCTTGCAGCCCACAGTGACAGGAAACCCAGACACACTGTACAAAAACCTGTCAAGACCCTTGGGGGTGAACAGTGCATTGTAGTCTGATCAATCAGATATAAAGGAGAGTACATTAATACATATATTACTTCCTGCACTTCCACAATAAAACACATTTAATATAAATATTATTCAGGAACTACTTATTCATATTGTCTGCATCTTCCTGTTCTGATATAACATGATCAACGATACCAGTCTGAATAAATACAGAATGAAGAACATTTGCGGTGTTGTTTCGCTTCCTTCTAGCAAAGATTCCCAAACTTTTTCACCCCATTCCAGCATTGTGGAACATCACGCCATGTTTATTCATGTGATATTTGAGTGATACATTTTTTTTACAATATCAATCGAGGGCAGTCATGATCTGAAATGTCTCTATTCAGAACTACAGCAAAATCATGAAGATGGCATTTAGCAGCAATCCAACCCAGAAATACTGTTTAACTCGAATACCAGACTACCTTGAGTGTTGAGAGGTAGAGCAACAAAGTCAATGAGTGATTTGACATTACAGTATATAGTCTACAAGATGTTTGAAGAGAGGATAGTGACAGCACAAACAGTCAGTCATTCAGACCCCATGAAGATGTTTTAGTGCAATTCTGCTTTTGTCAATGTCCTTAGGTAAGTGCACAGGTTTTGCACTTCAGTTTTGGATTGCACACATATGTCTATATAGCATTTATGGTACATGAATTACGATATGATTCATTCAAAACATGTTTAAAGTGGTCCTATGGACAGATACTCCAATCTCCACTGTGGAGCTTTGCAGCTCCTTCAGTGATATCTTTGGTCTCTTTGTTGCCTCTCTGATTAATGCCCTCCTTGCCTGGTCCTTGAGTTTTGGTGGGTGGCCCTCTCTTGGCAGGTTTGTTGTGGTGCCATATTCTTTCAATTTTTTAATAATGTATTTAAATGGTGCTCTGTGGGATTTCCAAAGTTGATGATATTTTTTTATAATCCAACCCTGATCTGTACATCTCCTCAACTTTGTCCCTAACCCTGTTTGGAGAGCTCCTTGGTCTTCATGGTGTCGCTTGCTTGGTGGTGCCCCTTGCTTAGTGATGTTGCAGACTCTGGGGCCTTTCAGAACAGGTGTATATATACTGAGATCATGTGACACTTAGATTACATACAGGTGGATTTTATTTAACTAATTATGTGACTTCTGAACGTAATTGGTTGCTTCCAGATAATATTTAGGGGCTTCATAGCAAAGGGGGTATGCATGCACTTATGCATGCACCACTTTTCTGTTTTACATTTTTTTGAATTTATTGAAACAAAATATTTTTTTCACTTCACCAATTTGGATGATTTTGTGTATGTCCATTACATTAAATACAAATAAAAATTCATTTAAATTACAGGTTGTAATGAAACAAAATAGGAAAAACTCCAAGGGGGATGAATACTTTTGCAAGACACTGTAGGTTCGGTATAGGTATAGGGTTTAGGGTTTAGGGTTTAGGGTTTAGGGTTTAGGGTTAGGTTTAAGTTTAGGAGTTAGTTTATATGGTTAAGGTAAGTGTTAGGGGAAGGGTTAGCTAACATGCGAAGTTGTTGCAAAGTACCTCAAAAGTAGTAAGTAATTGAACAGACTCATCTCTCTACTACTGTGCTGTAGAATCAGATTTCAACCAGACAGGTAATACACAAAAGTCAGAAATAACGATATAATTCATGCCTTACCTTTGAAGATCTTCATCTGTTGGCACTCCAAAATGTCCCGTAAACATCACAAATGGTCCTTTTGTTCGATAAGTTGCTTCTATATATCCCCAAAATGTCAATTTATTTGGCGCGTTTGATTCAGAAATACACTGGTTCCAACTCGCCCAACATGCCTACAAAGTATCTAATACGTTACGGTTAAGGGATTTTTTTTATCAATAATGACTAATTATGTATACATTTCAATCAGGACTGACTAATCAGAATACATATTATATTACTGTATAGATGTATGCATTTTATTTTAATCATTGTACTGAATATTATGTGTGTAATTATAATCAAGAGTAAGAACAAAGACTGTCTGTTGGTAGAAACGAATGAATTTATCGCCAGACTGGCTAGAATGCTTATCTACACAGGGAGACCTTGGCCTAGTCATAAATAATCTAAACTGGTGTGGGAAGATGTAGGAAGGCTTGTGAACTATACTGCCATTGTACCGGAGTGGAGGAGGGACGGGACAGTTTGAAACCTAATGACGTCATTTTCAGTTTATAACCTGTTGTAAATTGTATCATGTTCTGAACTCTTGAGAATATACACTATTGCTTGATTTTGAGACTGGTCTCCGCCAATTTTATGCAAATAAGTTTCTTACAAATCCTTAGAAATGGGCTGAGTGTATTAATTGAATTGGGTAATAAACATATAGGAATTTAATTCCTCTAACAGTTACCTGTAACTTTATCCAAACATTTCAAACAACTTTCCTAATCCAACTTGAGGTATTTTAAAATGTAAATAATCAATAAAATTTAAGACGGAATATACTGTGTTCAATAGCAGATAAAATGAAAGTGGAGAGAGTTCCAGGTCGTGCACACCAAACAAAAAAGTACACTTGGCTTGACACTCAGAAAGGAAAGGGCTACTTCTTCATTTCTCAAAGGAAAAACATCAACCAATTTCTAAAGACTGTTGACATCTAGTGGACGCCATAGGAACTGCAAGCATATTTATATTAACAAGGGATTGCCATAGAAACCTAATGGAAAACAGATTGAGCTCAAAAATAAATTTCCCTGGATGGATTGTGCTCGGGGTTTCGACTGTCAAATCAGTTCTGTTATACTCACAGACATTATTCAAACAGTTTTAGAAACTTCAGTGTTTTCTATCCAAATCTAGTAATAATATGCATATCCTAGCTTCTGGGCCTGAGTAGCAGGTAGTTTACTTTGGGCATGCTTTTCATCCGGGTGTGAAAATACTGCCCCCTAGCCCAAAGAGGTTGTTAACTGACTTGCCTAGTTAAATAAAGGTTAAATAAAACATCTATATTCAATGCACTGTGAGAAATATGTGTTCTTAACTCTTCAATTAGTAGTCTTCAGTACTGAGTGGAGGGGGTGCCAGGCCATTTAGGATCTTGAATACAAGACATGCATCAGTGTATTGCACATGATTTTTCCAACTCAGGAGCTCATGCTTTCTGAGAATGTAACAGTGGTGATGGCTATTGGGCTTCCTATCAAGCACTTTGAGAGCCTGTTTGTAGACAGACTGAATGGGTTTTAAAGTTGTACCGCAAGCTTGGGCCCAATTAGTCAAGCATTGTGTTAAGTGGGGGAGTATCATAGATTTGAAGTACAGTTTTTCTACTCCTACCCCCTACTTTTTCGAACATTCTGTTAAAAATCGCGCAACATTTCAGCGCCCTGCTGCTCATGCCAGGAATATAGTATATGCATATGATTAGTATGTGTGGATAGAAAACACTCAGACGTTTATAAAACTGGTTAAATCACTGCTGTGACTATAACAGAACGTGCGTTTCATCGAATAGTGCAGGAAAATCTGATCACTGAAAATGGAAATAAATATCCATGCGCCACTTCCAGGAATTGTTCAAGAAGAACCAAATTAAATGAGGCCGAGTTTGCTTCCGCACGATGTCTAGAGTCTTGTCATTTGATTCGGCTTTGATTCTTGGTCAAACCGAATCAAGGGAACCGATTCCCTCCGGTCTCCGACCTGATGTTTTGGTTGAGAAATATCCTGACAATTTTTCCAGACTGACATCTATAGAATTTACATCGCCTCCTGATGAATTTTATCGCTTATTAACGTGTACTAATACCTAAAGTTGCATTACAAAAGTATTTTGAAGTGTTTTGTGAAAGTTTATCGTCGACTTTTTGAATTTTAAAAAATGACGTTACGTTATGAAACGCTATTTTTTTCCGTTTATCACACAGTCTTCATAGATCGATATCTAGGCTATATATGGACCGATTTAATCGAAAAAAAGACCCAATAGTGATTATGGGACATCTAGGAGTGCCAACAAAGAAGATGGTCAAAGGTAATGAATGTTTTATATTTTATTTGTGCGGTTTGTGTAGCGACGACTATGCTAATTATTTTGTTTACGTCCCCTGCGGGTCTTTTGGGGTGTTACATGCTATCAGATAATAGCTTCTCATGCTTTCGCAGAAAAGCATTTTAAGAATCTGACTTGTTGCCTGGATTCACAACGAGTGTAGCTTTAATTCAATACCCTGCATGTGTATTTTAATGAACGTTTCAGTTTTAACTAATACTATTAGCATTTAGCGTAGCGCATTTGCATTTCCAGATCTCTAGATGGGACGCCTGCGTGCCAGGTTGGAGCAAGAGGTTCATGAAAGTTTGATTTATATAGTAATTTATTTGAATTTGGCGCTCTGCATTTTCCATGGCTTTTGGCCAGGTGGGACGCGTCCCACATATCCCAAGGAGGTTAACCTTTCTAGCTCAGGGCTTCCGCTAGCGGAACACCTCGTCCACATTCCGCTGAAAAGGCAGTGAGCGAAATTCAAGAATTCAAAAATATTTTTTTTGAAATATGTGACTTTCAAACATTAACAAATCCAATACAATCATAATCTGAGAACGGCGCTCAGAACCCAAAACAGCCAGAGGAATAGCCGCCATTTTGGAATCAACGAAGTTAGAAACAACACCATAAATATTCACTTACCTTTGATGATCTTCATCAGAAGGCACTCCCAAGAATCCCAGTTCGACAATAAATGACTGATTTGTTCCATAAAGTTCCATCATTTATGTCCAAATAGCCACTTGTTGTCAGCATGTTCAGCCCAGTAATCCATCTTCGTGAGGCGCGAGCATTTCATCCAGACAAAAACTCGAAAAGTTACGTTACATGTCAAACGATGTATGGAATCAATCGTTAGGATGTTTTTAACATAAAACATCAATAATGTTCCGACAGGAGAATTCCTTTGTCTTCAGAAAAGGCACTGGAACGAGAGGTAACTCTGTCGGGAGCGCGCGTCATGAGACCGAGGTACTATGCCAGACCACTGACTCAAACAGGTCTCATGAGCCCCTCCTTTATAGTAGAATCCTCATTCAAGTCTCAAAAGACAGTTGACATCTAGTGGACGCCCTAGGAATTGCTACCTCATCCATATCTCAATGTGTACTCGGTAGGCAAAGCATTGAAAAACTACAAACCTCAGATGTCCCACTTCCTGGTTGGATTTTTCTCAGGTTTTCGCCTGCCATATGAGTTCTGTTATACTCACAGACATAATTCAAACAGTTTTAGAATCTTCAGTGTGTTTTTATCCAATTCTAATAATAATATGTATGTATTAGCATCTGGGACAGAGTAGGAGGCAGTTCACTCTGGGAATGCTATTCATCCAAAAGTGAAAATGCTGCGCCCTATCCCAAAAAGGTTGTACAACAGGTTTATATTTTGAGATTATTCAATTACTGGAAAGGGGTTACGGGTTTGTTAATTGTTTATTTGAGGTGTTGATTTCACCTAATATACGGAATGTGAATTGATTTATACTTTTACTTTTGATACTTAAGTATATTTAAAAATTTTACTCAAGTAGGATTTTACTGGGTGACTTTCACTTTTACTTGGTCATTTTTTATTAAGGTATCTTTACTTTTACTCTAGTACTGTATGAAAACGGGGTACTTTCTCCACCACTGGTACTGAATAGAGGGAACCCCTGTTACCCTGTCATCCAACTATTCAAGAACAGTTAATACTGGAGATGAATGCAATTGTTATCAACAAGACACAGCACATCTTAGGTACAGGGTTTATAAACAGGCAGATCCTCTGAATACTTAACATATCTACAAAACTGAATGAAGAGAAAAAATGTGTAGATCTGGAGATCTCCTCTGATGTAGTGACATACTCTGTTGTGTACTACTGTGCTGTGATCCCCACAATGACAGGAAACTTACACCCACTGCACAAAAACTTCAGCAGGGACAACATCAACAGTAATTTATCCAGTTTATTTATGAACTTGTGTCTAACCCTGACTTTTTCAAAAAACACTAATGAATGATGTTAATGTCTCCTATAAATAAAGCTTATGACTTGAACGTTTCACCTGTCCTTAATTTGATTGGAGCATTGACAGATTCTGTCAATTTGATGCATATTCCTATTCTGCTACAATCAGGTCTATTAACCACATCAAATACATACAGTATGCTTAGATTATATGACATCATTGCTCTCAACATGGACCTGCTCAGTGGTTTGGTCCTCTGGTGGTAAATCCATGTACTGCACTCTTTAGAGCAGCATAGCTGAAGCCAACTGACTAGTAATCGGTCAGAAAAACATAGAAAGGATATAATGTATTTTGTTTGACCACATCTCTATCTAGCGGGGCATTTTCTGCATAAATGTTTTATAAAATGCTATTAAATGAACATATAGAAATATTTGTTTCAACATAGTCAGTAGGAGGAGCTAGAGTATAAAACTCAGGATTAGATCATGAATCATCAAGATAAAACATGATTCTACCATGAAGATCATAGCCAGTTGATGCTGTGCAGCTGGGGCTTATTCTACACATCCTGCCATCTACAATGTTGTTCTGTTCACTATTACCCGTCTTTAACTTGATAGGTAAGTGATTACATTTTTATTGAAACTGAGTGTTATGTTGAGGTGTATTTATTTTTCTAAACAAACATTATAAAGACAGTGCACAACATGAGGATGCATATTTTTGAACATTTTTTGAAAACATTTCCATTTTAAACTGCATTTGGAATTAACTTAATCTTCCATGTGGGTTTAAAGTAATATATATATATAATATCATGTTTTTACAGGTCTCAGTTCTGAACAGGTATTAACACCCTACACTGATGTAGAAGTGGCTTCAGAAAGGGACAGAGTTACTCTCTCTTGTAACTACACCTCTGTCAACACTCTTCAATGGTATCGACAATATCCACAATCAGCACCACAGTTATTGGTCATGGAACATATGACTGCAAAAACACCAGGTTTCTCACTAAATCATGACAAAAAAGCCAAACGTGTGGATCTGGAGATCTCCTCTGCTGAAGTGACAGACTCTGCTCTGTACTACTGTGCCTTGCAGTCCACAGTGACAGGAAACCCAGAAACACTGTACAAAACCTGACAGCTCATAATAAACGCCTCTTATGCATATTTTAGGGCAGGGGTAGGGCTTACTTAAGATAACATATTCTCCTTTTAAAAAACTGTGTTGGAATTCACCCTAGCATACTACACAAGTAGTTACTTTCTGCACGCTCACCTTACTGTAAAACTGTAAAGGGAAAACTAGGGTAGATCTGGAAATCACCTTTGCTGAAGGGAAAGTCTCTGCGCTGTACTACTGCTGTGCTGTGATGTCCACAGTGACACATAACTCACTGACTCAGCACTCAGCAGAATACAGATCCGTCACTTTGTGGTTTTTCAAACATCTGCTATCTTTTGTTTGAGCACAGCGCCATCAAATGGAATTTCATGCATAAACCATTTGTAAACTGATATCAAATGTACATAAAAACATGTTTGTTCCTAAATTGTCAGTAGGAGAAGCTAGAATATAAAACTCAGGATTAGATCATAAAGGTCAAGGACAACAACGTACCATCGTCAAGGAGATCCACAGCCTGAGGGATTGAATAGATTGTTGTTGAACGTGCTTGGAACACCAAAATTCAAAGAGAAAGGGCAAGGGAGTCAGCATATCAGACATCTTGTACATTCATACAACTGCACTCAGAACAAAGCAATCTGGATATTCTCTGTACTTTCTTATGTTTGGTCATGAATCAAGGTTACCTGTAGATCTATTTTTTTAGAGTCTCAAATGTACTTCACTTTACTATTTACATTTTGACAACTTTTCATTTTACGCCACTACATTCCGAAAGAGAATAATGTACTTTTTACAAAATACATTTTCCCTGATACCCAGAAAATACATTTGGAATGCTAAGCAGGACAGTCAAATTGTAAAATTCAGACACTTATCAAGGGAAATCCCCGGGTCATCCCTATTGTCTTTGATCTGGCGAACTCACTAAATACAAATGCTTTGTAAATGATATCTGAGTGTCTTAGTGTGCCACAGGCTATCTGTAAAAACAATTATATTATAATTACAATTACAATTACAATTATAATAAATGTGCCGTCTGGTTTGCTTAATATAAGGATTGTGAAATTATGTGTACTTTTAGTTTTGATACCTAAGTATATTGAAACCAAACATGTTTAGACTCAAAATTCTCGAGGAGTATTTTACTGGGTGACTTTCACTTTTACTTGAGTCATTTTTCTATTAAGGTATCATTAATCTGTAATTCATGAAGTCATTAGAACAGAGGGAGAATCTGTGACTCTGAGCAGCACATATAATAATATTTGGCTTTACTGGTACTGCATAATTATAACCAAGCACTTCAGTTTCTACTGTATAAAAGTTGCCAGATAATGTATTATATTCTTCACTCTTTAATCAGTAGTTTATTCCACATGTTTATATCAGTTGGAAAAGCATTTGGGAAAATAATGTGCAACAATGTTATTGTTTGTAGTTGGCCCTATTCACAATTCACACCTTTCTGTGGTGTAGTATGAAAGTCAACCTGAAGGGGGAAACCTAACAGAGCACACACCCCCTGAATCAAAGGATGCCAAACAGACAGACACATCCCCATGGTCTACTACTGCATGTAATACAGAACAACATGAAGCATCAACAGTAGGACAGAGGGTGTCAAAGCTCTGTGATAGATAGATCAGCATTGTTCTGCTCCTTGCCTTTTCCACTTCAAACTGACTGACTAGTCATGAGAAATTGGCTGATCCTTCATGTTCTGGCTGCATGCTGCTTTGGTATAACATCACTCAGTTTCTCTTTCTCTTTCTGTGTCTTTCTTTATTTTATTTATGTACATTGTTATTACAGGATGTAGCTCCTATCATTTGTTGAATTAGTTTGACTCTTTATTTTTCCTCACAGAACTAATAGCTGGGGATCACATTACTTCTTTAAGCCATGAAGTCATCAAGTCAGAGGGAGAATCTGTGACTCTGAGCAGTTCATATGATACAAGCCAAAATGGACCTTGGCTTTGCTAGTACAGGCATTATCTTAACCAAGCTCCTCCATTTCTACTCTATAAAGGTGCCAGATTAAGTACAAGTGAACTTATCCCTGATAAGAGATATACATCCAAAGAGTCCCAGAAATCAACTGAACTGATTATAACAGGTTTAACCCTGGCAGATACAACTGTGATACAAAATGTGTAAGACACTGTACCAAAACTTGCAAACCAAAAATGTTTTGTTGTTGTGTGGAGCATAATTATACATCAACCACAATTTGATATCATATGGCAGAGGTTTAGATCAGAGAAGTGTGGTCCCACCTGTGCTGTGTGCAATCACAAGACTTATTCTTCACTCTAGTTAGTAGAGATTGGTGTGAGGGGTTTGACATGTATGGTAGTCAGGGAGGCCAACCCGCAGTCGTGGACCGCTAGATAGCTGGACTACCAGCAGGATAAGCACCCTGTCGTTGACCGGGGTTCAGTTGGCATCCAGGCAGGATCAGTGCCCATTCGTAGAGCGAAGTTGATAGCTGGCGTCCCAGCAGGATCAGCCGGAGATGGACCGGAGTTCAGCTGGCCCTTAATGTTGTGTTTGATATTGGAGCCCCGAGGAATTCGCTGAAGTTGCTAAGCACTATACTTCAAGCCAGTGTGCCGATGCTTGTATCATTTTATCAGAAGCACATTATCTTTTATGTCCAAAGCTTTGTTTCATCGAACAACCACCTAATTGTTTTGGAATTGATTTCGGTAGAATACAAAAAGGTTACTCTGCACACGTGTAAATTTGGCTGTTCTAAAATATTTCTGACCAGTAGATGCCACTAATGTACACTGTTCAACAAGGCCTCGCGTAATGAACATATTTGACACAATTGGCTGGACCGTCTCAACACTTCAGGAACGTAAAAAACCCCACAGCTACCAGAAGTGCAAAGGAGTGAAGAAGAATACAATGAGGGTGGTTGATGAAGCAATTGGATTCAAGTGAGTGAGGCAGGCTAGCTAATGAATATTGGATGCCAGTGCGCAAGTTGGCATGTTCACAACTCTGTGTAAATATATGGAGTTCCTGGCCACTCAGCTACATTTCAATATGGGTGTCGAAGCCCTTGTAGGGAGTTTCTGCTCCAGAGCCGTATTCCAAAATAAATGTTGGTGCTCATATATGGAGTTCCTGCTCCGGCCGCATTCCAATATGGAAGTCTGAGTCCATGTATGGAGTGCCTGCGCTAAGGCTGCATTCCAATAAAGAAGAAGAACCCCATATATGGAAGTTCCTGTTGTGGACTAGGTGTGTCGAATGAAGCTGAAAGTTCTCCCAAAACTGCATTGTAAACTACACTTGGTTCAATAACTAATTTGGAATATGACAGTGTAACAATATTATTGTTTGTAGTTGGCCCTCCTCACAATTCACACTGGCTTGGTGGTGTAGTATGAAAGTCAACCTGAAGGGGGCAACACAACAAAGCACACACACCCCTGATTCAGAGGATGCCATACAGACAGACACCTCCCCATGGTCTACTACTGCATGTAATACAGAACAACATGAAGCATCAACAGTAGGACAGAGGGTGTCAAAGCTCTGTGATCGATCAGCATTGTTCTGCTCCTTTTCCACTTCAAACTGACTGACTAGTCATGAGAAATTGGCTGATCCTGTATTTTCTGGCTGCACGCTGCTTTGGTATAACATCACTCAGTTCATCTGTCTCTTTCTGTGCACTTGTTCATTTGATTTATATACATTATTAATATATGTTGAAGATATATTTATCTTTTTTTTCAGGGTGCAGAGCAGAAGAGAATGTAAGACAGCCAACAGAAGATGTAATGGTCATAGAAGGACAACCAACAACACTCACTTGTCAATTTGATACAGCTGATCTGTCACCAAATCTCTTCTGGTACAAACAACAAACAAATAGCAACCCCATATTTATGCTGAGAAGGGATATGTTTTCACCTGGGGAAACTGCTACTGAGTTCAAGGAGCGATTTGATGCCCGTCTGAATTTCACAGCAAAGTCAGTCCCCTTGACGATCCAGAGGGTGCAGCTGTCTGACTCTGCTGTGTACTACTGTGCTCTGAAGCCCACTGTGACAACAGGATATACAGCCCCCTTACAAAAACTACAGGTTTTCCATGTGTCCATTGAAACATACAGTACCCCTGAAAGTTGGGACAAAAGCACAAAATGTATTTCAATATACTTTATGTACAGTAGTAGACCTGAATTAAATACTCTGTAGGCTACATGAGTGTTTGTAGATTAATTAAAATATAATATCTGTAGGTTTTAACAACAATAAAATGTATGTTTATTATCCTCACTACAAGGAACATTTATTTAATTGACAATTGCTTTACACTACTTTTAATTTCATTTGAGCTACCTGTAAGCTTTTCATTTTGACTAATGTACTACAAAGAGAGCTAATAACTAATATTGACGAGGTAATATTTACCCATACATTTCCATAGAGTCTTTCCACTCTTTGAACAGGCTCCTCCTTCATGTCTGTCAGTTGATGGTGATATACAGGCTGAGATGGACATGGAAGAGAGAGAGAGGATCCCTACCTCTTACTGTAACCCACAGTCACTCCTCAGTGTGTTCTGTATAACCATGGTACTTTGTCTGATCATCTGGCTGGTTCTTTCTGTATTCTGCTTTGGTATGATGGAACCTTTTCTCTCATTGGTTCTATGTAATTGTTAATTAAAAAATGTATAATCACTGACTTTATGTTTTATTTTTTATCTTCCAGAGTGTATAGGTGACAATGTCCAACAGCAACCAGGAAGTGTGATTGCTACAGAAGGAGGATTGGTAACACTGAGATGTCAATACAACACCAGTGATGCTACTAATTTTGCCTATCTCTATTGGTACAAACAAGAAGCAAATTACTTCCCTAAACAAATGCTGAGCCGTTTTTCTACTGGATCTGGAGACAATGCTGCAGGGTTCAAGGAGAGATTCAATGCAAGTCTAAATGCCAAGACACAATCAGTCCCCTTGACGATCCAGAGGTTGCAGCTGTCTGACTCTGCTGTGTACTACTGTGCTCTGAGGCCCACTGTGACAACAGGATATACAGCCCCCTTACAAAAACACTGTGTGTACAGTACTTTGTGTTGTGTGCCATTTTTTAAGGGAACATGTTACATGATTGAGGCAGAGGAAAGGAAATGGCTTTTATAGGTGACAGTGAGAAAGCAGGGTAGTCATTCAGTCATAACTCTACTTGTGTTCACTCTTTTTACTGTGTCAAATAACACTTACCAGCATGTCACTGGGATAAATTTAAGTATTTGCACTAGTGGGTGAGATTGATGCTATTCTTCATATCCAATAACATAGCCAATGTAATTACTGGAGATTTGAGAAATATTACTGTGAAGGATATTTTGTCCATTTTTAATACACTGAATAATGATTTTAATTGTATGATAATTTTCTGATAATAATTCCTGTTTTCATAAATGTTTTCCAGGTGGAAGTCATGTTAATGACATTACTCCAACATCAGATAAGGTGTTTGGGTTGGAGGGTGATGTCATAAATCTGTCCTGTAACTACTCCTCTGCTAGTACACTCCAGTGGTATCATCAGTACCCTGGATCATCTCCCATCTTCCTCCTCCTCACTACAGTCTCCTCAAACCCCTCTGTAGTGAAAGATAAACCTGAAGATCATCGACTGTCTGTTAAACTGAACGATGAGAGAACGTGCATAGATCTCTAGATCTCCTCTGCTGAAGTGTTAGACTCTACTCTGTACTACTGTGCCCTGGAGCCCACAATGAAATGAAACCCTTTACAAAAATGTACAAAGATGTGAACTAAAAACACTGACATCCCCTAAGAGAAACATGTCAATGATTTGGTTACCTTCAATAGACAAAGAATATACATGTAGGTTGGAAATGAACAGTGAATTATTTGTTGAAACAAATGAACAGATTAAAAAGTGACAGAAACTCATTCGGTTATCCGAATATGTTGCCGGTTTAAACTGTAAATAAAGCTATAAAGATGAAAACAAAAATGCATGTCTATTAATTCCTGTCTACATATCTTACAGATATGCCCTTCAAGCAATGTTTTCCGTATGACATCACAGTAGACAGGTCAGGTCCTTCTGCCAACTCTGGTGCCCTAAAATCAAGAAAATAAATGGAGATAAATAAGAGTTTTATCCAATATCCAGTAGAGGGAGACTAAGGTAATCATATTTCAGTGCATCCCTGCATTTTGAGGATGTGACAGTGGAATCAAGCAGCATGTTACTTCAGCTCATCTGACAACTCTCTGTATTTTGGGGTGGGGCATCAAAGGTTTGAGAAGAAATGGTATATTCAAAACTAGACAGAGGAGGATGTTTTTTTAGTATACACAGATCTTGCTGTGCTGTGTGTTGTCAAACTTCCAGTTTCAGCCACAATGTCAATCCCCACATTTATTTTGCTTTTAGTAGTTGCATGTAAGTACTCTATAATCTGTCAATTTCTATTGAATTTCTATTCTGTTGAATCTAAACGAAGTGTTGATGTGTTGAAAATAGATATATAACAGAGTAATAATAGAGGAATAACATACTTTGCATCTCTTGCAGGTGACAGTAATGGTCAGACCATTGAACCAATCAGAGAGGAGGTGTATGCTCCAGCAGGTAGAAATATTACACTTTCATGCACCTACTCATCTGCAGTCTCTCTTCAATGGTATCTCCAGAACCCTGGATCAGCTCCTCAGTATATCCTGCTTATCCTGCATGGTGTCGGGTCTCCATCACGGGCTCCAGGTCTGGATCCTCGATTGTCAGTCAAGCTGAATGATGAGAAGAACCGTGTGGATCTGGAGATCTCCTCTGCTAAAGAGAAAGACTCTGCTATGTACTACTGTGCACTGATGCCCACAGTGAAAGGAAACCTACAAGCGCTGTACAAAAACCTAACCTGACACATTCTATACGTACATGACATGACCTACAGGTAATGATGCATCTCAAGGTTTTTCTTTTTGACAGGAAACCTGGTGGGTGTGTTTAAAAACCTACAATATGTAAAGAGGAGGAGCAACATTGTAAATGCCTTATTATTTCAGTCATAGCAGTGTTTTGGCTTTGCTGTTTTCTAAAATATACATTAATGTCTGATCTGTAACATAGATAATATATCAGACAGGGTAGGAGATATTAATAATAATCTGAGTAAAATATAATGTTTTGGGATTTTCACCCCCCAGACATTATTTCCTAAAGGACTTAATGATGAAATGCCTATGTATGTTATGTTGTGAATTTGAACATGAAATTTGTGTCTCTTGTAGATTAATTCTGACGTTTATCGTATGATGTACCCTATGACTAATGAAAACTTGCTATGTCCTCATTGAGATTTTACAGACGTGTTTAATACGCCTTATTTATACACTTTTGTAATAATTATGAAATGCATATTGTTATATTTGGTAGCACTTGTTTATTTTCCCTTTGCCTCCAACCCCCTTCGATGTGTAGAAAGGATGTGGGTGGGACCAGGTCCACATACTGGTGCAACTTTCAAAAAATCCCCAAAGCTCTGACGAAGGCCGTGTGGCCGATACATAAGCTTATCGGTGATAAGATCGGTGATACTATCAAGAGCAGTGTGCTGTTTCCTTTTTCCTTCATCTTGTTCAATTGTTGCCATGCACCTGCAAATTAGTTTGCTCAGATGTGCGAGTGCCTTTTGAATTTTGATCTGTAACATAGACCATGATGCTACTCTGTTTTATTCTACTGATTTCAGCCCTTGTAGGTGATACTTTAGAGGATGATATTACTCCAACCAGTCCTGAGGAGTATTATTCAGAGGGTGACAGGAAACCCAGACCCACTTCACAAAAACCTGACAGCTCATGATGAACTCTGCGTATGCATCTTTTAGAGCATGGGGGGAATCCTACTGTAGGTTCATGAAAATAAATTATTCATGTGATCTCAGCATGATTCCTTGGGCCATATTGAATCAGGTCGCCGGCCACGAACGGACCCCGGGCCGTCTATTGCCCAGGCCTGATGTAGATCATAGCCAGTTGATGCTATGCTTTTCATCTGCGCTGGTGCTTATTCTACAGATCCTGTCATCTACAATGTTGTTCTGTTCACTATTACTCATCTTTGACTTGATAGGTAAGTAATGATATTTTAGTTTAAAGTGAGTGTTATTATGTTAACTTCTTAAAGATACATCATGAATCGACCCATCCTCGACTGTCTGTTAAACTGAATGAAGATGAGACCCATGTGGATCTGGACCTCTGCTGAAGTGACAGACTCTGTACTGAAGCCCACAGTGACAGGAAACCAGTAAACACAGTGCAAAAACCTGACAACATATACTGTAAAAAGAAAGCCATAACAGAAAATATTTCATGTTGGTGTCAAGATGAGGGGCTGTATAATCAAAGATCCACATGTAGTTTATGGGATGTTATTGTTCAGGAAGTAGCTAGTTAATCAGGTCTCTCAGTGCTGTCTATCGGTTTCTCAAAGGTCTACAAGATGTTTTCCTCATTTGTTCTCTTTTCATATTTTTTAGGTGAGTTATTAAATTAATTGAAATCTTTTAATTTAATCTTTCAGTGAACGAACAGCACAAAAACATGGTAATTCCACATTCATAATTTTTAAATGTCAGTTATAACTGCACAGTTGTACAGTTACAGAAGTTATTTGACCAAATATTTTTGAGGAAAACAGTTTTGGGGATTCAATAAACCCTTAGACTCCAGAAGAGCTTGTTCAGGAGGGAAGGAATGCCCATCTCTCCTGCAAATATGATGGCATTGTCTACAATCTACAGTGGTACTGCCAATATCCCAGATCCCAACCAGATTTCCTCTTGTACATCACACCAAAGTGGTCTCGTCTGACAGTTTCCATTGACAAAGTGGACAAACGTGTGCATCTCTTCTGCTGATGTGACAGACTCTGCTCTGTACTACTGTGCCATGAAAACCACAGTGACAGGAAACTGTGACACTGTACAAAAACCTGTCAAGAACCATGGGAGGAAACAGACATCCTGTATGACATACTTAAGTATGGTGGAAGGTGGCCGAGCTGCTGCGGTGTTTGTCAGACCATGAGACGTCCTGAAAATCGATCTTCTCACAAATATGTCTGTAGCGTCACAACGGTTTGGCCAAAAAAATGTATATGACCACTCTATGGAAAGATGAGACTCTCTGTTGATGTGCCAACTTCTGTTTGTGGCGTACCACTAATGTGACCCCACTGTGGAAAGGGTAGATTCTAACAAACACAGTGGAGAATTTAAGGGGTTAAATAAGTGGAGGAAAAAAATGAATATATATATTTTCTGAGCTTTCTTATATTTCATAGCAAAACCATTGTCTAACACTTGTATGTGTCATGAATTTTTATAGTTAATATTTCTGTTTTTGAATTTGGCGCTCTGCAATTTCACTGGATGTTGGCCACGCTAGCGTCCCACACCCCCTAGTGAGGTTAAAGGACAGACACTTCATTTTTTGCCATTTATGAATGTGTTATTATATCCGTTTCTATGGGATTTTGGTATTATAGGGCAAATTCTATATTTTATCAAATCATCTTGTTATATACTTTATACCTAAAGGTGTTCTAAAATTCCAAATCAAATAGCTGAATGATCCATTCAGTATGTCCTGGGGAGAGATAGTTATGCAGAAGGGAGAAATATTCATGAGCTTAAGAAGAGTTTTGATTCCAGGCTGAATTTCACTTCTAGCTCTGTCCCCTTGACAATCCAGAGGTCGCAGTTGTCTGACTCTGCTGTGTACAACTCTGCTCTGAGGCCCACTGTGACAACAGGATGTACAGCCCCCCTACAGAAACGAGTGTATCCTTGGCACCAGTGTAGAAGAAAATGCAAGACTTACATCTGTGGTGGGTGTGATGTTAGCAGGGCTGTATACCTCACACAGTGACACACAGAAGGATATTTCAGAGGAGAGTGAATGAATGCAAACATCAGTCTGAAGATGGAGAAATCAATCAGTGTATTGATCATTCTGATTACGACTATAGGTAAACAATACCTAAACATTTTAACTCCTTGCATGCTTATAATCAGATTATTACATTACGGTATTGGTAGTAAAACATATTTTGTTGGAGTAAAGTAATTTAAATGTGAATAACTTAGTTGATTTCTAAAAAGTCTTAAAAATAAGCATGTGTTTCAATCACTTTAATTATTTTATTTCCTCTGCAGGAATGGTATCTGGAGATAGTGTGACTCCTGACAAGGAGAAGTACACCCCCACTGAGGGATCATCAGTATCTATGAGCTGTACATATGAAACAAGCAGTGAATACGTTTCCCTTTACTGGTACCGACATTATTGTAACCAGGCTCCTCAGTTTCTACTGTATAAAGGTGCCAGATCATGGAGCTCTGATGAACACATCCCTGATAAGAGATATACATCCACAACATCCCGGACATCAACTGAACTGGTCATAACAAGCGTAACCCTGGCAGACACAGCTCTCTACTACTGTGCTCTCAGGGAATATACACAGTGATACAAAGTGCATAGTACACCATACAGAAACCTGCAGACCAAAATGCTTTGATGAAGTGGAAATCATAGCTAAACAGCAACCACATTTGATGTCATGATGGCAGAAGTTGAGATCAGAGAACTGTGGTCACAACTGTGCTGTGTGCAATCATCAGGTGGTCTAGTTTTTCTCTGTCTTCATTTTCAATGAACTGTGAGAAATATGTATTCTTCACTCTTCAATCAGTAGTCCTCAATTTCACTTACCATAGGCATTTTTATATATTGGTTGGGTAATTACTTGGGAATATGACAAAGTACATAAAATATTATTATTTATTGTTGGCCCTATTCACAATTCACACAGCTTGGTGGTGTAGTAGGAAAGTCAACCTGAAGGGGCAACCTAACAAAGCACACAAACCCCTGAATCAGAGGATGCCATACAGACAGACACCTCCCCATGGTCTACTACTGCATGTAATACAGAACAACATGAAGCATCAACAGTAGGACAGAGGGTGTCAAAGCTCTGTGATAGATAGATCAGCATTGTTCTGCTCCTTACCTTTTCCACTTCAAACTGACTGACTAGTCATGAGAAATTGGCTGATCCTGTATGTTCTGGCTGCATGCTGCTTTGGTATAACATCCCTCTGTTCATCTGTCTCTTTCTGTGCATTTGTTCATTTAATTTATATACATTATTAATATATGTTGTGAAGATATATTCATCTTTCTTTTCAGGGTGCAGAGCAGAAGAGAATGTAACACAGCCAACAGAAGATGTAATGGTCATAGGACAACAAACAACACTCACTTGTCTATTTGATACAACTTCTCAATCACCATATCTCTTCTGGTACAAACAACTACTAAATAACAACTCCATGTTTATGCTGAGAAGGGATGTTCACATGCAGACACTACTACTGAGTTCAAGGAGAGATTTGATGGCCTTCTGAATGTCACAGTAAAATCATTCCCTTAAAGATCCAGAGGTTACAGCTGTCTGGATTTGAGAGTAAATACAAAAGAAATTTCCTCATTTCAAAAACATCAATCTTGTAATTGATCTGTCACCTATTCATATTTGTCAGTGGCAGTTTTCAGCAGACCATCCAGACAAACTAAAATAAAGTTTATGAAGAAGAGGGTAGTTTTCTTTCCTGAAACTACTCCTCAGCATACACTGTACTGTGGTATAAACAGTATCAGCTCCTGTTGCAGGAATTTAATTCCTCTGTTCTAATAACCAATTAAAATTAAACACCCTGTCAATTCATAAGAATTTGTAAGACCCTTATTTTATAGAAATGGACAGAGCCCAGTCTTAAAGTCAAATAGAAGCCTTTATTCACGAGAGTACTGAATACGATACAGTTTACCACAGGTTATAAACTGAAAATGGCGTCATTAGTTTCAGCACCAACCAGTGCCATCTCCGTTCCAGTACAAAGGCTGTATCTCAAGCCTTCCCACATCAGTCCCTACCAATTTAATATAATTTACGAACCAAGGCCTTCTCGTGTAGATAAGCATTCTAGCCAGTCTGAAGATATCGTTAATTCATTCCTACCAAGGAACAGACAGTCATTGTTCTAACTCTTGACGACATTCACACACATTAAATTCAGTACTGGGATCAAGAAAGAAAACTGATACATATACAGAATAGTATTCTGATTAGTACATATACAGTAACATAATAGTATTCGGATTAGTACATATACAGTAACATAATAGTATTCTGATTAGTCAGTCCTGATTGAAATGTATACATTATTAGTCATCATTGATAAAAATTCCCTTAACCTCTTCAACCTATGGGGGCGCTATGTCATTATTGGATAAAAACGTGCCTGTTTAAAGCGCAATATTTTGTCACGAAAAGATGCTCGATTATGCATATAATTGGCAGCTTTGGAAAAAAACATTCTGACGTTTCCAGAACTGCAACGATATTATCTGTGAGTGCTACAGAACTCATGCTACAGGCGAAACCAAGATGAAACCTCAAACAGGAAATGAGCAGAATTTTTGAGGATCTGTTTTCTATCGTCTCCTTATATGGCTGTGAAAGTGCCATGAACGAGCATAAGCTCTCTGCCGTTCGTCAAGGTGTCTGCAGCATTGTGACGTATTTGTAGGCATATCATTGGAAGATTGGCCATAAGAGACTACATTTGCCAGGGGTCCGCCCGGTGTCCTTTGCCTAAATTGGTGAGTAAACTTCAGCTGCAGGCATTTTCCCATGGGATTCATAGGGGAAAGCACACTTCCACGGACGATATATCATCGAAGAGATATGTGAAAAACACGTTGAGGATTGATTCTAAACAACGTTTACCATGTTTCAGTCGATATTATGGAGTAAATTTGGAAAAAAGTTTGGCGTTTTGACGAATGAATTTTCGTTTTTTGGTAGCCAAACATGACGCAGAAAACGGACCGATTTCTCCTGCACAAATAATATTTCAGGAAAGACTGAACATTTGCTATCTAACTGAATGTCTCCTCATTGAAAACACCGAAGTTCTTCAAAGGTAAATTATTTTATTTGAATGGTTTTCTGGTTTTTGTGAAAATGTTGCCTGCTGAATGCTAACGCTAAATGCTAATGCTAGCTATCAATAGCTATCAATACTGTTACACAAATGCTAGTTTTGCTATGGTTGAGAAGCATATTTTTGAAAATCTGAGATGACAGTGTTGTTAACAAAGGCTAAGCTTGAGAGCTAGCATATTGATTTAATTTCATTTGCGATTTTCATGAATAGTTAACGTTGCGTTATGCTAATGAGCATGCGGATAGATTTACACAATCCTGGATACAGGTTTTTAGTGGCTAAACGTGACGCACAAAATGGAGCGATTTCTCCTAAACAAATAATCTTTCAGGAAAAACTGAACATTTGCTATATAACTGAGAGTCTCCTCATTGAAAACATCCGAAGTTCTTCAAAGGTAAATGATTTCATTTGAATGGTTTTCTGTTTTTTGTGAAAATGTTGCCTGCTGAATGCTAATGCTAAATGCTAATGCTAGCTCTCAATAGCTATCAATACTGTTACACAAATGCTAGTTTTGATATGGTTGAGAAGCATATTTCTGAAAATCTGAGATGACAGTGTTGTTAACAAAAGACTAAGCTTGAGAGCTAGCATATTGATTTCATTTCATTTGCGATTTTCATGAATAGTTAACGTTGCGTTATGGTAATGAGCTTGAGGCTGTATTCACGATCCCGGATCCGGGATGGCTCGCCGCAAGAAGTTAAACAGCTCCCCAATTCCTCCTCTTCATCCTCCATGCTTCTAGGACTGTAGTGAGAGCTAAACCCCCATACTCTCACCTCACTGTTAAAGTGAACAAAGATCTGAAGATGTCCTCTCCTGAAGTGAGAGGCTTTTCTCTGTACGACTGTTCTGTAGAGCCCACATTGACATGAAACAAGAGAAACACCAAACGACACTCTGCACTGTACTGCTGTGCTGTGACCTCCACTGACTCATTAGTGCACTGAATTTCATGGATTTACAAGCATCTGCTGTCTTCTGTTAGACCACAGTGCCATCAAGTGGATTCTCTAGTGAATAAATCAAATGTATATGAAACGTCTTTGATTCTACATTGTCAGTAGGAGGAGCTAGAGTATTAAACTCAGGATTAGATTATGAATCCTCAGGATAAAATGCTGTGCTTTTCATCAGCAGTTGGTGTTTCTTCTACACATCCTGACATCTACAATGTTGTTCTGTTCACTATTACTCTTCTTTGACTTGATAGGTAAGTAATTACATTTTCATTCAAGCTGAGTATGATTATGTTGAGAGGTATTTATTCTTCAAATCAAAGACCATGAAGGTAAAGCATGACATGAGGATACATGTTTTTTAACTTTGAAAACTTTATCTTTACGCTGCATTTGGAATTAATTAATTATTCCATGTGGGTTTAAAGTCATATATAATATCATGTTTTTACAGGTGTCAGTTCTGAAGAGGAATTAACATCCTACACTGATGTAGAAGTGGCTTCAGAAAGGGACAGAGTTACTCTCTCTTGTAACTACACCTCTGTTAATACTCTTCTATGGTATCGACAATATCCACAATCAGCACCACAGTTACTGGTTATGGAGTACGCAGATATTACACCAGGGTTCACTCTAAATCATGACAAAAATGCCAAACGTACGGATCTGAAGATCTCCTCTGCTGAAGTGACAGACTCTGCTATGTACTTCTGTGCTCTGAGGCCCACAGTGACAGGAAACCCCAGAAACACAATACAAAAACTGATCCTCACTATACAAACACAGACAACCTGTAAGGGTTTTCTTGTGGTGAAGGAGAAGCGGACCAAAACGCAGCATGGTGGTTATTCATGTTTAATTTATAAAGACACTATACATGAATAAACTAACAAAAACAAGAAATGTGAAAAAACCAAAACAGCCCTATCTGGTGCAAATACAGAGACAGGAACAATCACCCACAAACACACAGTGAAACCCAGGCTACCTAAGTATGATTCTCAATCAGAGACAACTAATGACACCTGCCTCTGATTGAGAACCATACTTGGCCGAAACATAGAAATACCCCAAAACATAGAAAAACAAACATAGACTGCCCACCCAACTCACGCCCTGACCATACTAAAATAAATACAAAACAAAGGAAATAAAGGTCAGAACGTGACACAACCTGTATCTGAGAACCCTAGAACCTGAGTCTGAATAGCTCTTAATAACTTCCATCCATTATTTTCCCTTCTTTTTTAAAAATTTTTATTTTTCATTTCACCTTTATTTAACCAGGTAGGCTAGTTGAGAACAAGTTCTAATTTGCAACTGCGACCTGGCCAAGATAAAGCATAGCAGTGTGAACAGACAACACAGAGTTACACATGGAGTAAACAATTAACAAGTCAATAACACAGTAGGAAAAAAAAGGGAGTCTATATACATTGTGTGCAAAAGGCATGAGGAGGTAGGCGAATAATTACAATTTTGCAGATTAACACTGGAGTGATAAATGATCAGATGGTCATGTACAGGTAGAGATACTGGTGTGCAAAGAGCAGAAAAGTAAATAAATAAAAACAGTATGGGGGATGAGGTAGGTAAAATTGGGTGGGCTATTTGCCGATAGACTATGTACAGCTGCAGTGATCGGTTAGCTGCTCAGGTAGCAGATGTTTGAAGTTGGTGAGGGAGATAAAAGTCTCCAACTTCAGCAATTTTTACAATTCGTTCCAGTCACAGGCAGCAGAGTACTGGAACGAAAGGCGGCCAAATGAGGTGTTGGCTTTAGGGATGATCAGTGAGATACACCTGCTGGAGCGCGTGCTACGGATGGGTGTTGCCATCGTGACCAGTGAACTGAGATAAGGCGGAGCTTTACCTAGCATGGACTTGTAGATGACCTGGAGCCAGTGGGTCTGGTGACGAATATGTAGCGAGGGCCAGCCGACTAGAGCATACAAGTCGCAGTGGTGGGTGGTATAAGGTGCTTTAGTGACAAAACGGATGGCACAGTGATAAACTGCATCCAGTTTGCTGAGTAGAGTGTTGGAAGCAATTTTGTAGATGACATCGCCGAAGTCGAGGATCGGTAGGATAGTCAGTTTTACTAGGGTAAGTTTGGCGGCGTGAGTGAAGGAGGCTTTGTTGCGGAATAGAAAGCCGACTCTTGATTTGATTTCGATTGGAGATGTTTGATATGAGTCTGGAAGGAGAGTTTACAGTCTAGCCAGACACCTAGGTACTTATAGATGTCCACATATTCAAGGTTGGAACCATCCAGGGTGGTGATGCTGGTCAGGCGTGCGAGTGCAGGCAGCGAACGGTTGAAAAGCATGCATTTGGTTTTACTAGCGTTTAAGAGCAGTTGGAGGCCACGGAAGGAGTGTTGTATGGCATTGAAGTTCGTTTGGAGGTTAGATAGCACAGTGTCCAAGGACGGGCCGGAAGTATATAGAATGGTGTCGTCTGCGTAGAGGTGGATCAGGGAATCCTCCGCAGCAAGAGCAACATCATTGATATATACAGAAAAAGAGTCGGCCCAAGGATTGAACCCTGTGGCACCCCATAGAGACTGCCAGAGGACCGGACAGCATGCCCTCCGATTTGACACACTGAACTCTGTCTGCAAAGTAATTGGTGAACCAGGCAAGGCAGTCATCCGAAAAACCGAGGCTACTGAGTCCGCCGATAAGAATATGGTGATTGACCGAGTCGAAAGCCTTGGCAAGGTCGATGAAGACGGCTGCACAGTACTGTCTTTTATCGATGGCGGTTATGATATCGTTTAGAACATGGAGGGTGGCTGAGGTGCACCGCGACCGGCTCGGAAACCAGATTGCACAGCGGAGAGAAGGTACGGTGGGATTCGAGATGGTCAGTGACCTGTTTGTTGACTTGGCTTTCGAAGACCTTAGATAGGCAGGGCAGGATGGATATAGGTCTGTAACAGTTTGGGTCCAGGGTGTCTCCCCCTTTGAAGAGGGGATGACTGCGGCTGCTTTCAATCCTTGGGGATCTCAGACGATATGAAAGAGAGGTTGAACAGGCTGGTAATAAGGGTTGCGACAATGGCGGCGGATAGTTTCAGAAATAGAGGGTCCAGATTGTCAAGCCCAGCTGATTTGTACGGGTCCAGGTTTTGCAGCTCTTTCAAAACATCTGCCATCTGGATTTGGGTAAAGGAGAACCTGGAGAGGCTTGGGCGAGTAGCTGCGGGGCGGAGCTGTTGGCCGAGGTTGGAGTAGCCAGGCGGAAGGCATGGCCAGCCGTTGAGAAATGCTTGTTGAAGTTTTCGATAATCATGGATTTATCGGTGGTGACCGTGTTACCTAGCCTCCGTGCAGTGGGCAGCTGGGAGGAGGTGCTCTTGTTCTCCATGGACTTCACAGTGTCCCAGAACTTTTGGAGTTGGAGCTACAGGATGCAAACTTCTGCCTGAAGAAGCTGGCCTTAGCTTTCCTGACTGACTGCGTGTATTGGTTCCTGACTTCCCTGAACAGTTGCATATCGCGGGAACTATTCGATGCTATTGCAGTCCGCCACAGGATGTTTTTGTGCTGTTCGAGGGCAGTCAGGTCTGGAGTGAACCAAGGGCTATATCTGTTCTTAGTTCTGCATTTTTGAACGGAGCATGCTTATCTAAAATGGTGAGGAAGTTACTTTTAAAGAATGACCAGGCATCCTCAACTGACGGGATGAGGCCAATGTCCTTCCAGGATAACCGGGCCAGGTCGATTAGAAAGGCCTGCTCACAGAAGTGTTTTAGGGAGCGTTTGACAGTGATGAGGGTGGTCGTTTGACTGCGGCTCCGTAGCGGATACAGGCAATGAGGCAGTGATCGCTGAGATCCTGGTTGAAGACAGCGGAGGTGTATTTGGAGGGCCAGTTGGTCAGGATGACGTCTATGAGGGTGCCCTTGTTTACAGATTTAGGGTTGTACCTGGTGGGTTCCTTGATGATTTGTGTGAGATTGAGGGCATCTAGCTTAGATTGTAGGACTGCTGGGGTGTTAAGCATATCCCAGTTTAGGTCACCTAACAGAACAAACTCTGAAGCTAGATGGGGGCGATCAATTCATGAATGGTGTCCAGGGCACAGCTGGGTGCTGAGGGGGTCGGTAGCAGGCGGCAACAGTGAGAGACTTATTTCTGGGAGAGTAATTTTCAAAATTAGTAGTTCGAACTGTTTGGGTATGGACCTGGAAAGTATGACATTACTTTGCAGGCTATCTCTGCAGTAGACTGCATCTCCTCCCCCTTTGGCAATGGTTTGCTGACTGATAGCTGGTAGCTAGCTTCAGTTGAGGGTTCCGGATCCAAAGTAGATATAAATACTTTAGAAAAAAATAGCTACATTGGGTGAGGCGGGTTGCATGAGTATTTAGAAGTTGAGGTTTAGCAAAATGTTTTAAAAGATATGCGAAGAAAAATATGTTACAATTTTTTTTTTTAACGATATATACAAGGGACACGACACAACAAGACGTCCGACTGCTACGCCATCTTGGATCATTTTAATAGGAAAGTAATTTGCACGTTCAACTGCCAGTGACCAGACTTTACATTCAGAAATGAAATGAATATGCAAAGGAAAATCAGAATATTTTCAAATGACTAAACATTCTAAACATTCTCTCATATAAATACAATTTATTCCATCTTTATAGTGATTTATTAAACCAAACCTTCCTCACCACCACCACACCTCATTAAGAGCCATCAATGAATGGGTTTTATGTCATAGAGAGGAGATACAAATGATCCTGTTCAAACTGTACATACAGTGGCTATTTTAGTATGTAAATCTAGGTAGGGGAAACTCCCCAGTTGCTTTGTAGATGCATGCCAGCAAAGCTACTACACAACACAACACTAAACAACACTTGAATTGCACCATAACTGTGATAAGCAGTGCCCAAAAACTGTTCCGGCCTACATATGCTTGATGTATTCTGCTTCGGTATGATGGAACCTTTTCTCTCATTGGTTCTATCTAATTATTAATATATATTTTTATTATCACTCACTTTATACTTTTTTTATCTTCCAGAGTGCACAGCAGACCATGTCCAACAGCAACCAGGAAGTGTGATTGCTACAGAAGGAGGATTGGTGACACAGAGTTGTCAATATACCACCACTGGAGCTAATAATATTCAATATCTCTATTGGTACAAACAAGAAGCAAATGAATACTCTAAATATATGCTGAGAAGTTATTCTATTGGATCTGGAGGCAATGCTGTAGGGTTCAAGGAGAGATTCATTGCAAGTCTAAACGCAAAGACACAATCAGTCCCTTTGACGATCCAGAGGTTGCATCTGTCCGACTCTGCTCTGTACCACTGTGCCCTGGATCCCAAAGTCACAGGAAATCTGCGAACACTGTTCAAAAACTGCTATCTATTCAAGAGGAGGAGCTAAACTAAGCAGACCACATGGGGATATCATTTAGTCTGTCACAGAGGAGAGATACCTCAGTGTTACTGAGAGAGTTTCTGAACTTCAACCATCATGTTCCTCTATCCACTTTTATTCATTTCTGCACTTGTTGGTGAGTTTTCTCAATGTTCATTATAGCCACTGTTTAATTAAACAAGGTTCAAAATTAAATAGTAATACTGATAGTGAGCTGCAGTTCGAAATGTTAGAAAACAATGATGGTGGAGATTGATTTGTTCATATAGCTAAATTAAAAATGAGTACAAGTACTGACATTCAATCTCTTTTTCAGGTGTCAGTTACCAGGATGAAATTCAACCTACAGCAAAGATAATGTATGGTGACAAAGGAGACTTTGTTACACTGTCTTGCAACTACTCTGGTTCACCATACAACCTCCAATGGTATCGTCAGTATCCCAGATCAGCTCCCAAATTCCTTCTCCTCACTACAGTCTCCTCAATCCCCTCTATAGTGAACGCTACTCCTCCATACCCACATCTGTCTATTAAACTGAATAAGGAGAGTACCCGCCTGGATCTGGAGATCTCCTCTGCTGATGTAACAGACTCTGCTCTGTACTATTGCGCCTTGCAGCCCACAGTGATAGGAAATTGAGAAACACTGTACAAAAACCTGACAGCTCATGATAAACTCCTCTTATTCATATTTTAGGGCAGGGGTGTGGCTAACAACAGTAGGTTAAAAAAAAACTCTAGCAACACAATTATTTTCCTTTGTGTACCGACATATTAGTAAATAAATAACTGTATTCTTGTAATTCAATTAACTACATTTTTTAGGCTAATGTATAGTTTATCTGTATTATTGGATTTTAGAGTAAATACCAAGATCTTTCCTCATTTCAAATACATCTTGTGATTTATCCAACACCTCTTCACATGTGTAAGTGTCAGTGTTCAACAGACCATCAGCCAAACCAACATGAAGTGTATGGAGAGGAGGGTGGTAATGTTCAACTTTCCTGCTACTACTCCTCAGCATACAGTGTACTGTGGTAAAAACAGTATCCAGGATCAATTCCCCAATTGCTCCTCTTCATCCTTCATGCCTCTAGGACTGTATTGAGAGCTAAACCTCCATACTCTCACCTCACTGTTAAAATGAACAAAGAAAATACCTGTGTTGATTTGGAGATCTCCTCTGCCGAAATGAAATACTCTGCTCTGTACTACTGTGTTGTGACATCCACAGTGACGAATAATTTATATACTCAGCAGTGAGCGGAAATGTATGGATTTACAAGCATCTGCTGTCTCCTGTTACACCACAGTGTTATCAAGTGGAGTCTCTAGTGAATAAATCAAATGTACATATAAAACGTCTTTGTTTCTACTCTACATTGTCAGCAGGAGGAGCTAGAGTATACAACTCAGGATTAGATTAGGAATCCTCAAGATAAAACATGATCATAGCCAGTTGATGCTGTGCTTTTCATCAGCAGCTGGTGCTTATTCTACACATCAAGTCAAAGAGTCAAGATGGCAGCATCTACAGTGTTGTTCTGTTAACTTTTTGACTCTTTGACTTGACAGGTAAGTAATAACTTTTTCATCAAACTGAGTGTGATTATGTTAAATAACATTTTCCAGCATGTTACTAGAATAAATGTCAATATTTACACTTGTGCATGATTTTCATACTATTCTTCATCTCCAATCACATATCCAATGTAGTTACTTGAGCCTGGAGGATCTTTTGTGCATTTTTAATGTACAAAAAATAGTCGAATTTTATGATAATGTCCTGCTAATAATTCCTGTTTTCATAAATGTTTTCCAGGTGGAAGTCATGTTAATGACATTACTGCAACATCAGATAAGGTGTTTGGTTTTGTTCATTGTTTTCACCTGTTATTTTCTGACCTGGTCTCATCAGCTGCTTATTCAGTTATGTTCATTCTGTTTGTGCCTTTGTGAGGTATTGTTCAATTTGACTCTACTAAGCCTTTTTCTAGCTCGTTTGTGAAAACCTGTTAATACCTTCAGTCCTCGTTTTGATTCACCTGCCTGTTTGCCTACCTGTGTATGACCATTTGCCTGACTGTGACCACGATTCCTGCCTTTTGCGAAGGTGAAATAAATACCTGCCGCACTCTGCGCGTGAATCTACACCTTTTTCTCCCTGAGTATTCATTACAACTTGTTTTCACTCTTTTCACTGTGTCAAATAACACTAACCAGCATGTTACCAGGATACATATTAATACTTGCATCCGTGGGTGAATTTGATACTATTCTTCATATCCAATGTAATTACTGGCGACTTGACTAATATTTCTGTGAATGATCTTTTATCAATTTTTAATACACTTCACTCAATAAAGATTTGAATTGTATAATAATTTCCTGATAATAATTCCTGTTTTCAGGTGGAAGTCATGGGAATGACATTACTCCAACATCAGATAAGGTGTTTGGGTTGGAGGGTGACGTCATAAAGCTGTCCTGTAACTACTCCTCTGCTAGTAGTTAAAATGTTCAGCCTACCACTGTTTTCAATGGCTGTCACTTTTATTATAAGGCGAAATCCTCCCAGATTGCAGTTCCTAGGGCTTCCACTAGATGTCAACAGTCTTTAGAAAGAGTTTCACGCTGGTTTTTGGAAAAATGAGCCAGAAATTGTAGTTTTTCGAGGTGGCTCCCATTTTGGCTGTAGTGTTTCCAATCGCGTGGAAGAGAGCGCGTTCTTTGGTATTTTTCTCCGGTATAGGCAATAACGATTCTCCGTCTTAAAATGTATCGTTTATTAACATATTAAGGTACCTAAGGTTGGATTATAAACGTTGTTTGACTTGTTTGGAAAAGTTTATTAGAAACGTTTGGGATTCATTTTGTATGCATTTTGATGGGTGGATTATTGACTGAAGCGTGCCAGCTAAACTGAGTGTTTATAGATATAAAGAAGGACATTATCGAACAAAAGGACCATTTGTGATGTATCTGGGACCTTTTGGAGTGCCAACAGAAGAAAATCGTTTTCAGGACTTCTATCGAAGTCGGCTCCTCTCCTTGTTCGTGCGGCAGTCGACGTCACCGGCTTTCTAGCCATCGCCGCTCCAATATTTCATTGATCCATTTGTTTTGTCTTGTTCCCTGCACACCTGGTTTTCATTACCCAATCACACTGCATGTATTTATTCCTCTGTTCCCTCTCATGTCTTTGTGTGGAATTGTTTGTGTTACGTGTTTATTGTTTATTGTTGTCGCGCTATACTGGTTTGCTTATACCGTGTTGTTCACGAAGATGTTAAACATAAATTATTGTGACTGTTTTGCACTTTTGTCTATGGGCTGGAGATTTGACACAGTTGCGTCCATCTGCTGGATTCTCCTGCCTCAATAATGTTTGTGCCTGTTCACAACTCTCTGCTCTCCTGAACCTGACTTCGCTACCAGTACGCACAAACCTGACAATCATCAAAGGTCAGGCATTTATTATATTGCTATTTCTGACTTTCGTGGCGCACCTGCCTGGTTGAAATATGCTTTTCATGCATTTGAAAGCAGGGCGCTGTCCTCAGATAATTGCAATTTGAATTTCGCACTCTGCAATTTCACCGGATGTTGGCCAGGTCGGAAGCTACTGCCCATAAGAAGTTAAACTGAATAAAGAGAGAACCCATGTGGAGCTGGAGATCTCCTCTGAAGAAGTGAGATACTTTGCTCTGTACGACTGTGCTGTAGAGACAATATATATATTTTTTTACAGGTACAAGTGTTGAAGACGTAATTACTCCAGACAGAGATGTAGTGGATGTTATGGAGGGTAGTAGTGTTCGACTCTCCTGTAGATATAACATCTCTTTAACCAACAATCTGTTATGGTACCTCCAGCACTCTTGATCTTCTCCACAGTTCCTCATTGTGGACTACTCTGGGATCATAACCAACACTGATAGTACAAAATGGACCCTCACAAATGAAAAAGAGGACAACCGTGTGGGTCTGGAGGTCTCCTAAGCTGAAGTGACAGACTCTGCTCTGTACTACTAAGTAGCAGTTCTGAAGGTGACAAACCCCTTAGTTCTATGGTGGGTGGTGTGGAGGGTGATACCATCACACCATCCTGCAGCTACACTGGCTCTGTAAACAATCTACAGTGGTGTAGTCAGTATCCCAGGTCTAAACCAGAATTCCTGATTCTCATCACGAAATCAGGTTTTGTCCAGAAACGTGTCAATCCTCGCCTTCCAGCTCAGGTTCATACAGACCGCGTGAATCTGGAGATCTCCTCTACTGAAGTGACAGATTCTGTTCTGTAAACCTGTGCCATGGAGCACACAGTGACAAGAAACACTTCCTCATACATAAAGCTGACAGTCTTACACAAATGTGCATATGGAATATATAGTATAGCATAGTATAGTATTGTGAATCTATTGAAAAAAACAAACCAAGACAAAAGCAAAAACTAGTCATTTTCAGATTAAGTCTAAAATAAACTGAGGAGGAGGCCAATAGGAACTGAAAACCCTTAATCACAAACCACAGAAGAAGAGTTACATATCCAGATATCAGAGGAGGGGCCTCAAAGTCAAACACTGGTATAGGCTGGGTATACCTGCAACCATGAGGATGTCTCTGTAGAGGATCTACTCAGCTCTCTCACTGTCTTTTATCTCTCAGTTGGTTTATCTAGTCTGTGTCAGGATGTCACTCATATTACTGTTGCTCTTCTCTGCATTTGTAGGTGAGTGCTGAGTTCTCATCTTAAACCAACTAACATTTTGAATAGAGTGACATTGCTTTTATCAATGAATGATTGCATTATGTTTCAATTCTTTCTCTGTCATACTTTATGGGCACCTAACCCATGTATTGTTTCTCATTTGGAATAAACATTAACACAATGACAATACTTATGTTGTTGCAGGTGATAGTATGGAGCAGGAAACAATAACTCCATTGAAGCCTGAAGTCAATGCTCTCCAAGGAACAGACATCACTCTCTCCTGCAACTACAAGGGCAACATTATCAATCTACAATGGTACCGTCAATACCCCGGATCCAGACCAGAATGTCTTCTTTGGATCCTACAAACCAACAAGTATATTCAGAATACATCCATTACAACTCCACGACACACTGGTAGACTGAATGAAGAGAAGACCCGTGTTGACTTGATGATCTCCTCTGTTGAATTGGAAGACTCTGCTCTGTACCACTGTGCCTTGCAGCCCACAGTGACAGGAAACCCAGATACACTGTACAAAAACCTGTCAAGTCCCTTGGGGGTGAACAGTGCATTGTGTTCTAAACAATCAGGTATTATTTTTTTTTTTAAACATTTTTTAGAGTACATTAATGCATATATTTTTTCCTGCACCTTCACATTAAAACACATTTAATATAAATATTATTCAGGAAAAAATCATTAATATTTTCTGCATATTCCTGTTCTGATATAACATGACCAAAGATTCCAGGCTGAATAAATATTGAATGAAGAACATTTGTGGTTTTGTTTCGCTTCCTTTTAGCAAAGATTCCCAAACTTTTTCACTCGGTGACCCCCTTCCAGCATTGTGGAACATCACGCCATGTTTATTCATGATTTTTGAGTGACAAAAAAATGGGCTAAAAACATAATTAAAAAACTTAAGCTGACATGGTGTAACGGCTTTCTTCCGTTGAAGGAGAGTCGGACCAAAATACAGCGTGGTTAGTTCGATACATCTTTAATAAAGAAAAAAAACACGAACAATACAAAAACAACAAACGGAATGTGAAAACCTAATACAGCCTATCTGGTGACAACTAACACAGAGACAGGAACAATCACCCACGAAATACTCAAAGAATATGGCTGCCTAAATATGGTTCCCAATCAGAGACAACGATAATGACCTGACTCTGATTGAGAACCGCCTCAGGCAGCCATAGACTATGCTATGACACCCCACAAAAACCCCATGACAAAAACGCACCACAATAACCCATGTCACACCCTGGCCTGACCAAATAAATGAAGACAAACATACATTACTTCGACCAGGGCGTGACACATGGGCTAGTTGATCTGTACATTGCTGACAAGTTATAAATAGCTCTCTAAGGTATGCAATGAAAAACATGACAAGAAGAACTGATGACGCACTACCCATTATCGACATTGCACCTTGTGCATTCTACTATTACAACTTTCAAGAATAAGATTAAAGCCAGACTGGCCGACCCCTCGCCCCACAGTTTGGAATCAACTGTTTAGAGGGCAGTAATTGTCATATTTTTCTTATTTTGGTTAACAGCATACATTTTGAGACAATATCAATAGAGGGCAGTTATGACCTGAAATCGCTCTATTTAGAACTAAGGCAGAACCACGAAGATGACATTTAGCAGAATTCCAACCCAGAAAGACAGTTGAACTCAAATACCCGACGCCCTTTACTGTAGAGAGGTAGAGCTATAAAGCCAATTAGTTCTTTGACATTACAGTATGTAGTTTACAATATGTTTGAGGAGAGGATAGTGATACACTCTTACTTGACAGCGCATGAAGACAGTCATTCAGACCCCATGAAGATGTTTTACACAATTCTGCTTTTTTCAATGTTTTGGATTGCACACATATGTCTATATAGCATTTATGGTGCATGAATTACGATATGATTCATTCAAAACATGTTTAACATTATTTATTTCAGGTAGCAGTTATAAGGAGGAAATAATATCAGCCACAACTGAAGAGCGTGTTTTTGGGGATGAGGGCATTACTTTATCCTGCAACTACACTGCCTCCTACAGTACTGATACTTTACTGTGGTACCAACAATAGCCCAGATCAAAACCAGAATTCCTGCTTCTACTCACTGAAGGAGGGTTAAAGATACATAATGAATCGACCCATCCTCGGCTGTCTGTTAAACTGAATGAAGATGAGACCCATGTGGATCTGGACCTCTGCTGAAGTGACAGACTCTGTACTGAAGCCCACAGTGACAGGAAACCAGTAAACACAGTGCAAAAACCTGACAACATATACTGTAAAAAGAAAGCCATAACAGAAAACATTTCACATTGGTGTCGAGAGGAGGGGCTGTATAATCAAAGACCCACAAGGAGCTTACGGGATGTAATTGTTCAGGAAGTAGCTAGTTAATCAGGTCTCTCAGTTGGTCTACAATATGTTTTTCTTCTCAACTGCTCTCTTTTCAGCTTTTTTCGGTGTGTTATTATATGAATTGAAATCTTTTAATTTAATCTTTCAGTGAACGAAAAGTACAAAAACATGGTAATTCCACATTCATAATTGTTAAATGTCAGTTATAACTGCACAGTTGTACAGTTACAGAAGTTATTTGACCAAATATTTTTGCAGGAAACAGTTTTGGGGATTCAATAAACCCTGCGACTCCAGAACAGCTTGTTCAGGAGGGAAGGAATGTCCATCTCTCCTGAAAATATGATGTCATTGTCTACAATCTACAGTGGTACCGCCAATATCCCAGATCCCAACCAGATTTCCTCTTGTACATCACACCAAAGTGGTCTCGTCTGACAGTTTCTATTGACAAAGTGGACAAACGTGTGGATCTCTTCTGCTGATGTGACAGACTCTGCTCTGTACTACTGTGCCATGAAAACCACAGTGACAGGAAACAATGACAATGTACAAAAACCTGTCAAAAACCATGGGAGGAAACAGACATCCTGTATGACATACTTACGTAACATACCTACTGTATGTTAAGTTATGTGACAGATCTTCTGTGTCTGTTCTCCTCCTATAGACTGCCCTCCACAGTTATGAAGTCCAGTGACAAGGTTTTTCTATGTATAATAATGATACAATAGTTCCATACAGTGTTCAACATTCTGCCCAACAAGGTGAAACCTTGACATTGCTTGTATTTTCAAGGGCAAGTTACTAGTGAGAGTCATTATGTGTCAGTAGAGTCTCAGCTGGAGATAAAAGGTTTTTCATGGGCTGTGTCTCAATCCACCACATCAGCCAATGGTGGTCTTCTGCATCTGCGGTGGAAGGTGGCCGAGCTGCTGCGGTGTTTGTCAGACCATGAGACGTCCTGAAAATTGATCTTCTCACAAATATGTCTGTAGCGTCCAAACGGTTTGGCCTTAAAAATGTATATGACCACTCTACGGAAAGATGAGACTCTCTGTTGATGTGCCAACTTCTGTTTGTGGCGTACCACTAATGTGACCCCACTGTGGAAAGGGTAGATTCACAATGGAGAATTTAATGGGTTAGATACAGTATGTGGGGGAAAATATATATATTTTTTCTGAGCTTTCTTATATTCCATAGCTAAACCCATGTATAACACTTGTATGTTTCATGAATTTTTATAATTAATATTTCTGTTTTTGAATTTGGCGCTCTGCAATTTAACTGGATGTTGGCCAGGTGGGACGCTAGTGTCCCACACCCCCTAGTGAGGTTAAAGGACAGACACTTCATATTTTGCCATTTATGAATGTGTTATTATATCCGTTTCTATGGGATTTTGGTATTATAGGGCAAATTCTATATTTTATCAAATCATCTTGTTATATACTTTATACCTAAAGGTGTTCTAAAATTCCAAATCAAATAGCTGAATGATCCATTCAGTATGTCCTGAGGAGAGATAGTTATGAAGAAGGGAGAAATATTGATGAGCTCAAGAAGAGGTTTGATTCCAGGCTGAATTTCACTTCTAGCTCTGTCCCCTTGACGATCCAGAGGTCGCAGTTTTCTGACTCTGCTGTGTACAACTCTGCTCTGAGGCCCACTGTGACAACAGGATGTACAGCCCCCCTACAGAAACGAGTGTATCCTTGGCACCAGTGTAGAAGAAAATGCAAGCCTTACATCTGTGGTGGGTGTGATGTTAGCAGGGCTGTACACCTCACACAGTGACACACAGAAGGATATTTCAGAGGAGAGTGAATGCATGCAAACATAAGTCTGAAGATGGAGAAATCAATCAGTGTATTGATCATACTGATTATGACTACAGGTAAACAATACCTAAACATTTGAACTCCTTGCATCCTTATAATCAGATTATTACATTACGGTATTGTTAGTAAAACATGTTTTGTTTGAGTAAAGTAATTTAAATGTGAATAACTTAGTTGATTTCTAAAAAGTCTTCAAAATAAGCATGTGTTTCAATCACTTTAATTATTTTATTTCCTCTGCAGGAATGGTATGTGGAGATAGTGTGACTCCTGACAAGAAGGAGTACACCCCCACTGAGGGATCATCAGTATCTCTGAGCTGTACATATGAAACAAGCAGTAATTATGTTTACCTTTACTGGTACCGGCATTATCCTAACCAGGCTCCTCAGTTTCTACTGTATAAAGGTACCAGATCATTGAGTTATGATGAACACATCCCTGATAAGAGATATAAATCCACAACATCCCGGACATCAACTGAACTGGTCATAACAAGCCTAACCCTGGCAGACACAGCTCTCTACTACTGTGCTGTTGACACAGTGATACAAAGTGTATAATACACCATACAAAAACCTGCAGACCAAAATGCTTTGATGAAGTGGAACCACATTTGATGTCATGATGGCAGAAGTTGAGATCAGAAGACTCTGGTCACACCTGTGCTGTGTGAAATCACCAGGTGGTCTGGTGTTTCTCTGTCGTCATATTCAATGCACTGTGAGAAATATGTATCACTCTTCAATCAGTAGTCCTCAATTTCACTTACCGTAGGCATTTTTTAATATATTGGTTGGGTAATTACTTGGGAATATGACAAAGTGCATAAAATATTATTATTTTTTATTGGTCCTATTCACAATTCACACAGCTTGGTGGTGTAGTATGAAAGTCAACCTGAAGGGGGCAACCTAACAAAGCACACACACCCCTGAATCAAAGGATGCCATACAGACAGACACCATGGTCTACTACTGCATGTAATACAGAACAACATGAAGCATCAACAGTAGGACAGAGGGTGTCAAAGCTCTGTGATAGATAGATCAGCATTGTTCTGCTCCTTACCTTTTCCACTTCAAACTGACTGACTAGTCATGAGAAATTGGCTGATCCTTCATGTTCTGGCTGCATGCTGCGTTGGTATAACATCACTCTGTTCATCTGTCTCTTTCTGTGCATTTGTTCATTTAATTTATATACATTATTAATATATGTTGTGAAGATAATATATTCATCTTTCTTTTCAGGGTGCAGAGCAGAAGAGAATGTAACACAGCCAACAAAAGATGTAATTGTCATAGGACAACAAACAACACTCACTTGTCTATTTGATACAACTTCTCAATTACCATATCTCTTCTGGTACAAACAACTAGCAAATATCAACTCCATGTTTATGCTGAGAAGGGATGTTCACATGCAGACACTACTACTGAGTTCAAGGAGAGATTTGATGCCCTTCTGAATGTCACAGCAAAATCATTCCCCTTAATGATCCAGAGGTTACAGCTATCTGGATTTTAGAGTAAATACGAAAATATTTCCTCATTTCAAATACAACAATCTGGTAATTGATCTGTCATATTTGTCGGTGGCAGTTATCAGCAGACCATGCAGACAAACTAAAATAAAGTTTATGAAGAAGAGGGTAGTTTTTCTTTCCTGAAACTACTCCTCAGCATACACTGTACTGTGGTATAAACAGTATCCAGGATCAGCTCCCCAATTCCTCCTCTTCATCCTCCATGCTTATAGGACTGTAGTGAGAGCTAAACCCCCATACTCTCACCTCACTGTTAAAGTGAACAAAGATCTGGAGATGTCCTCTGCTGAAGTGAGAGGCTTTGCTCTGTACGACTGTTCTGTAGAGTCCACATTGACATGAAACAAGAGAAACACTGTACAAAAACCATACGACACTCTGCACTGTACTGCTGTGCTGTGACCTCCACAGTGCTGCAGAACATACTGACTCATTAGTGCGCTGAATTTCATGGATTTACAAGCATCTGCTGTCTTCTGTTGTTAGACCACAGTGCCATCAAGTGGATTCTCTAGTGAATAAATCAAATGTATATGAAACGTCTTTGACTCTACATTGTCAGTAGGAGGAGATAGAGTATACAACTCGGGATTAGATTATGAATCCTCAGGATAAAACATGCTACTACCATGTAGATTATAGCCAGTTGATGCTGTGCTTTTCATCATCAGTTGGTGTTTCTTCTACACATCCTGCCATCTACAATGTTGTTCTGTTCACTATTACTCTTCCTTGACTTGATAGGTAAGTAATGACATTTTCATTCAAGCTGAGTGTGATTATGTTGAGAGGTATTTATTCTTCAAATCAAAGATCATGAAGATAACGCATGACATGAGGATACATGTTTTTTTACTTTGAAAACTTTTTATCTTTACACTGCATTTGGAATTAATTCATTATTCCATGTGGGTTTTAAGTAATATATATATATATAATATCATGTTTTTACAGGTCTCAGTTGTGAACAGGAATTAACACCCTACACTGATGTAGAAGTGTCTTCAGAAAGGGACAGAGTTACTCTCTCTTGTAACTACACCTCTTCTGTGACCATTCTTCTATGGTATCGACAATATCCCAAATCAGCACCACAGTTACTGGTTATGGAGTATGCAGATATTACACCAGGGTTCACTCTAAATCATGACAAAAATGCCAAACGTACGGATCTGAAGATCTCCTCTGCCGAAGTGACAGACTCTGCTATGTACTACTGTGCTCTGAGGCCCACAGTGACAGGAAACCCAGAAACACTGTACTAAAACCTAACATCTCCTGAGAGAGTATTTCAACTCTGTAGTTCCAGGTTTTATTTGACAATAATGCCATAAAGTGGAGTCAACATGCACCCGTTATATTATGTTAAGAGGAGAAACATACTGTTACACATAACATGTAATGAGTGGAACTGATTCACCCAGAGAGTGAATGTTCCAAGAGAAGATCATTAGAGAAGTCTCTGTCTCACATCCAGTGACTATGATGCTGCTCTATTCAGTCTTGTTTATGTGTACTTGTAGGTAAGGATTCACTCTCCATTTACTGAATGTGTACTAACAGAATGTACATGGTTAAGTATTCATTACAATATGGTATTATCAATATCAAGAGGTAATACACTTTGAAACACCAATTGTGGATATACTGTACACTGTCTACATTGACTCAGTAATACATGTTGTTCTTTTTTACATGTACAAGTGTTTAAGACATAAATACTCCAGACAGAGATGTAGTGGATGTTATGGAGGTTAGTAGTGTTAAACTCTCCTGTAGATACAACAGCTCATTAACCAACAGTCTGTTATGGTACCTCCAGCACCCTGGATCCACTCCACAGTTCCTCATACTGGACTACTCTGGGATCAGAACCAACACTGATAGTACAAAATGGACCCTCATACATGAAGAAGAGGACAACCGTGTGGACCTGGATATCTCTTCTACTGAACTGACAGACTCTGCTCTGTACTACTGTACCCTGAAGCACACAGTGACATGAAACTCAGAGACACTACAAAGACCTAGAACATCTGATTACTGGGAGAAAGTTCTCAACAGGCAGGTTAATGAATACTTCCTAAACACTAAACACCTCTATTCTAGCCCTAACTCTAACCCTAACTTCATGTTTAGATCAACTATAAAAGATGTACTATAATATGAATGAAGTACCACTGTATCAAATACCCTATTTTTATACTCCTAATTATCCTTACAGCTCTGAAGACTCTAGTCACTTCCATGCCAGTCAGAAGAACTACAGTCTTTTATCTCTGAACACTCAAAAGCAGCTTTATAAAAAGAAGAGTAAAAGATAACATAAGACATTAAGTCAAAAAATAGTCCCAAACCTCCTTTCAATAAATAATAAGTAACAGAAAGTATAAGAAATGTATGTACCAAAATAACAAAGTTAAATGAAATAAAAACCAAAAAACAACAATTGATTTGTATTGTTTAATGTTTTTTTAACTTGTGTTTTATGTAATGTTATACGCTTCTTTTTATCATTTTATTTCATCTGAGACTTGGTATTGTTGTATTTTATGTTTGACATTCAATAGAACACTTTGTGTTAGGTATATGGTAAAGTAAATCAAATTCAAAAAACAGCACAATTTCACTGTATTCACTTCAAACGTTTTTCTTCATAATGCAGTGTAATATGAATGGAATAGCGTTGTTAAAAATGAATGAATGCATCAATACAAATATTAAACAAGGATTGCATGGCACACACATAAACAACACATTTGGTTGTTCAACAGCCCCTGTCTATGGAGGTAGGTGGAGCTACAACATTTTCTCAAATCAATTATTTCAGAGAGAGATATTCAACTCTGCCTATGTTGTGTCAGAGTATTTTTGATACAGTGTCTATTAGCTGTGTTGCTGCTTTAATCATTTCTCATCCTCCTAGTCCCTGTTGGTGAGTGCTGTATTCAATTGGACATTTTTAATTTAAAACCCAGAATGTATTTCAAAGTTGTCAAAACTACAATTATACTTCAGATTTGAGTATCACTAAATTGTATTACGATAATGAGAAGGGGAAAGGCATCATCAACAGACCAAAATGTCAAAAACAGCAGCATGTTTTTCCTTTCTTGACAAGTAGCAGATCTGAAGATGACAAACCCACTAGGCGTATGGTGGGTGGTGTGGAGGGTGATACCATCACACTATCCTGCAGCTACACTGGCTCTGTAAACAATCTACAGTGGTATAGTTAGTATCCCAGGTCTAAACCAGTGTTTCTGATTCTCAGCACGAAATCAGGACATGTCCAGAAACTTGTCAATCCTCGCCTTCCAGCTCAGGTTCATACAGACCGTGTGGAAAAACAAACAAAGACAAAAGCAAAAACTAGACATTTTCAGATAGAAATTAAGTCTAAAATAATCTGAGGAGGAGGCCAATAGGAACTAAAAAACCCTAATCACAAACCACAGAAGAAGAGTTACATATCCAGTTATCAGAGGAGGGGCCTCATAGTCAAACACTGGTATAGGCTGGGTATACCTGCAACCATGAGGATGTCTCTGTAGAGGATCTACTCAGCTCTCTCACTGTCTTGTCTCTCAGTTGGTTTATCTAATCTGTGTCAGGATGTCACTCATATTACTGTTGCTCCTCTCAGCGTTTGTAGGTGAGTGCTGAAATCTCAGGTTAAACCAAATAACATTTTGAATACAATGACATTGCTTTTATCAATGAATGATTGCATTATGTTTCAATTCATTCTCTGTCATACTTTATGGGCACCTAACCCATGTATTGTTTCTCATTTGGAATAAACATTAACACAATGACAATACTTATGTTGTTGCAGGTGATAGTATGGAGCAGGAAACAATAACTCCATTGAAGCCTGAAGTCAATGCTCTCCAAGGAACAGACATCACTCTCTCCTGCAACTACAAGGGCAACATTAATAATCTACAATGGTACCGTCAATACCCCGGATCCAGACCAGAATGTCTACTTTTGATCCTACAAACCAACAAGTATGTACAGAATACATCCATTACAACTCCACGACACACTGGTGGACTGAATGAAGAGAAGACCCGTGTTGACTTGATGATCTCCTCTGTTGAATTGCAAGACTCTGCTCTGTACCACTGCGCCTTGCTGCCCACAGTGACAGGAAACCCAGACTCACTGTACAAAAACCTGTCAAGACCCTTGGAGGTGAACAGTGCATTGTGTGCTGATCAATCAGTTATTATTTAGAGTACATTAATACATACATTTTTTCCTGAATATCCACATTAATTTAAAAAGAAGCAAGAAAACACATTTAACTTAAATATTATTGAGGAGATAATACTTTATATTGTCTGCATTTTCCTATTCTGATATAACATGATCAAAGATACCAGTCTGAATAAATACAGAATGAAGAACATTTGTGGTGTTGTTTTGCTTCCTATTAGCAGGGTTCCCCAACATTTTCACTTGGTGACCCCATTCCAGCTTGGTGGAACGTCACACAATGTTTATTCATGTGATGTTTGAGTGACAAAAAAATAACAATATCTACGGGCTAAAAAACATAATTAAAAAAACTTGATCTGTACATTTCTGACAAGCTATAAATAGCTCTCTAAGGTATGAAATGAATAACATGACAAGAGGAACTGATGATGCACTACCCAATTTCAAAATTGCGCCTTGTACATTCTACTATTACAACTTTCAAGAATAAGTTTAAAGCTGCACTGGCTGACCCCTCGCCACACAGTTTAGGAACCTCTGTTTAGAGGATTCAGGGCAGTAATTGTCTTTTATTTCTTCTTTTTGTGAACAGCATTACATTTGGTGACAATACCAATAGAGGGCAGTCATGAACTGAAATATCTCTACTCAGAACTCCAGAGAAATCATGAAGATGACATTTAGCAGAATTCCAACCCAGAAAGACAGTTGAACTGAAATACCCGACTCTCTTTAGTGTAGAGAGGTGGAGCTACAAAGTCAATGAGTGCTTTAACATTACAGTATGTAGTCTACAATATGTTTGAGGAGATAATAGTGATACACTCTTACCTGACAACGTATAAAGCCAGTCATTCAGACACCATGGAGATGTTTTATGCAATTCTACTTTTTTCAATGTTCTTTGGTAAATACCTTTTTAAGGATGGTTAAAGACACATAATGAATTGACTCGAATGTCTGTTAAACTCAATGAAGATAAGACCCATGTGGATCCGGATGACCTCCTCTGCTGAGGTGACAGACTCTGCTCTGTATTACTGTGCCCTGCAGCCGACAGTGACAGGAAACCCATAATACTGTAGAAAGAAAGCCATAACAGAAAACATTTCAAGTTGGTGTCAAGAGGAGGCGCTGTATAATCAAAGATCCACATGTAGCTTATGGGATGTTATTGTTCAGGAAGTAGTTAGTCAGGTCTCTCAGTGCGGTCTAGCAAGATGATTTTCTTCTCATTTGTTCCCTTTTTATCTTTCTTAGGCAAGTTATTATACAGATTTAAAACTTTTAATTTAATCTTATTGTGAATGAACAGCACAATAATCATAATAATTCCACATTCAAATTGTTTTACGTCAGTTGTACAGTTACAGAAATTATTTGACCAAATGTTTTTGCAGGAAACAGTTTTGGGGATTCAATAAACCCTGTGACTACAGAAGAGCTTGTTCAGGAGGGAAGGAATGTCCATCTCTTCTGCAAATATGATGGCACTGTTTACAATCTACAGTGGTTCCGCCAACATCCCAGATCCAAACCAGAATTCCTATTGTAAGTGTCACACCCTGACCATAGTTTGCTTTGTATGTTTCTATGTTTTGTTTGGTCAGGGTGTGATCTGAGTGGGCATTCTATGTTGGATGTCTTGTTTGTCTGTTTCTGTGTTTGGGTCTGATATGGTTCTCAATCAGAGGCAGGTGTTAGTCATTGTCTCTGATTGGGAACCATATTTAGGTAGCCTGTTTGGTGTTGGGTTTTGTGGGTGATTGTTCCTGTCTTTGTGTTTGTTACACCAGATAGGGCTGTTTTCGGTTTTTCACGTTTCTTGTTTTTGTATATTGTTCTATTTTCATCTTTATTAAAGATGTATCTAAATAACCACGCTGCGTTTTGGTCCGCCTCTCCTTCAACAGAAGAAAGCCGTAACAGAATCACCCACCACAACAGGACCAAGCGGCGTGGTGAGAAGCAGCCAGCATCACAAGACTCATGGACTTGGGAGGACGAGTGTGACGGAAAAGGACCCTGGGCAGAGCCAGGGGAATATCGCTGCCCCATAGCAGAGCTGGAGGCAGCGAAAGCAGAGAGGCGGCATTACGAGGAGCAGGAGAGGCAGCGATGTCAGGATTTCGGGACATGGGAGCAGAATCTAGACTACACAACTTGGGAAGGGATAGACAGGTGGGCGGTCGACCCAGGGAGAGTGCCGGAGCCCGCCTGGGATTCGATGGAGCAGTGCGAGGAAGGTTACAGGAGAATGAGGTTGGCGAAGCGAGCACGGCGGCGCGGTAGGAAGCCCGAGAGTCAGCCCCAAAAATAATTGGGGAGGCACACAGAGAGTATGGCGAAGCCAGGTAGGAGACCTGCGCCAACTTCCTGTGCTTACCGGAGAGCGAGAGAGACCGGGCAGGCACCGTGTTATACCAGCTCCTCTTATCGGTCAGGCAAGAGTGGGCACCGAGCCAGGTAAGGTTGGGCAGGCTTGGTGCTCAAGAGCTCCAGTGCACCTGCACGGTCCGGTCTATCCAGTGCCACCTACACGCACCAGCCCTCCGGTGGCAGCCCCCCGCACCAGGCTTCCTGTGCGTGTCCAGAGCCCAGTACTCCCTGTTTCTCCTCCCCGCACTCGGCCTGAGGTGCGTGTCCTCGGCCCAGTACCACCAGTGCGGGTACATAGCCCGGTGCGGTATATACCAGCTCCTCTTATCGGCCGGGCTAGAGTGGGCACCGAGCCAGGTAAGGTTGGGCAGGCTCGGTGCTCAAGAGCTCCAGTGCACCTGCACGGTCCGGTCTATCCAGTGCCACCTACACGCACCAGCCCTCCGGTGGCAGCCCCCCTCACCAGGCTTCCTGTGCGTGTCCAGAGCCCAGTACTCCCTGCTTCTCCTCCCCGCACTCGCCCTGAGGTGCGTGTCCTCGGCCCAGTGCCGGCACCATGCATCACGCCTATAGTGCGTCCCGCCTGTCCAGCGCTGCTAGAGCCTTCCTCCTCTCCAGCGCAGCCGGAGTCTCCCGCCTGCCCGGCGCTGCCAGAGCTCCCGCCCCTCAGTCCAGAGGCGCCAGAGCCCCTCAGTCCAGAGGCACCAGAGCCCCTCATTCCAGAGGCGCCAGAGCTCCTCAGTCCAGCGCTGCCAGAGCCTTCCTCTCCAGCGTTGCCGGAGCTGCCCGTCTGCCCAGCGCCGCCTGAGCTACCCGTCTGCCCAGCGCCATCAGAGTCACCAGTCTGCCCAGCGCCCCCTGAGCTACCCGTCTGCCCAGCGCCATCAGAGTCGCCAATCTGCCCAGCGCCGCCTGAGCTACCCGTATGCCCAGTGCCATCAGAGTCGCCAGTCTGCCGAGTGCCGCCTGAGCCACCCGTCTGCCCAGCGCCGCCAGTGCCGCCAGTCTGCAAGGAGCCGCCCGTACCGCCAGTCTGCAAGGAGCCGCCAGTGCCGCCAGTCAGCCAGGAGCCGCCAGTGCCACCAGTCAGCCAGGATCTTCCAGAGCCGCCAGTCAGCCAGGATCTTCCAGAGCCGCCAGTCAGCCAGGATCCATATTTAGGTCGCTTGTTTGGTGTTGGGTTTTGTGGGTGATTGTTTCTATCTTTGTGTTTGTTACACCAGATAGGGCTGTTTTCGGTTTTTCACGTTTCTTGTTTTTGTATATTGTTCTATTTTCATCTTTACTACTGTGCTCTGAAGCCCACTGTTAAAACAGGAGATACAACCCCTTTACAAAAACATACTGAGCTAGGCAATGACAATACACCTGTCTGTACAGTATACAACACCACTTTGAAATTGACACAGTAATTTTCTCACAACTTCCCTGATCCTACCAAGACTAGTGGTGGCAGATGATGATACGCATAGTGATGATGATGATGATTATGATGATGATCATGGTGATGATGATTAAGTCATTTTTTATACTATAAAGGTGCCTCACAATTCAGCTTGAAATGTGAAAATACTGTATCTCATTTATTAGAAAATATTATTTTTGTTTTGGAATGTATCTTTAGGAGACTAGAGCAATACACAGTATTGTGTATGACACAGGAATGGAAAAGACAGCATCAACCACAAGGGGACGACATTATCAAGTTGATGTTGATTTCTATTCTGAAATGACTTGAGCGACCCCTCTGTGCTGTGCTGCATGGTCTTGGCCTATGCTGCACAAAGACATTAATCAAGAGAGCACCAGATTCATAACAATATAACATGTGTTTATGCTCTTGCTCTTGCTACAGTATCAGAATACATCCAACAGTAAATGAGGTTTGATCTTCAGGGTAAGATTGTCAAGCAGAAATGTCTCATTCTCCTTGTGGTCTCAGGTAAATGTATATGATATATAGAGCATCACTTTTAACATGAGTAGCATTACTAGAATAGAAAATGATGCTGCTACCATGAGATGATATGTTACAGTGAGACAGAATGTTAAGTTAAGTACAGTATCATCATTTGTATTTTATTGTTCTGTTTCTGTCTACAGTAGTAATACTACATTCATTGCATTATCTTTACAGAACTGATTGCTGGGGATCACATTTCTCCTGTAAAGCCCAGAGTCATCCGTACAGAAGGAGAATATGTGACACTGCTTTATTGGTACTATCACGTTTACCCCGCTCCCCCTCTCCCACGCTCAACGTCGCCGGTCTATTAACCACCTGTCCTGGCAACCCATCATTACATACACCTGGCAACCGTCGTTATGCACACCTGCGCCTCATTAGGCACAACTGGACTCCATCACTTCCCTGATTTCATCTCCTTTATTTAGCCCTCTGTTGTCATCCGTCCTTAAGTGTTGTTGGTTTTTCTCTCACGTTCAGTATGCTTCCCATGTTTGTTCTTTTGTATCTGTTCAGGCTTAAAACATATAACCCTGGCAGACACAGCTCTCTACTACTGTGCTTTTGGGAAAGCATGCGCATTGCTTACATTTTTATTTTCTTGCATTTCAGATTTCTAGAATATGTTTTCAGACTACCAGAGTGATTTTGGTCACACCTGTTAATGTCCTCTCTCCTTTCAAGAGTGATTAGTACAGCAGCCTATCAACAGCAGCACTAGTGTAGAGAAGAAGAAAAAATGATTTAACCTCTGTAGTGGATGTGAACACACAAGTCAGACAATGATAACTTTTACCTCACGTCAGTTTTCTATAGGGGATGAACTTTTCTCCAACAGTCTTGAGGATGTGATACATGGTGGCAGTGTCAAGCTTCCTGCAACTACACAGTATCTGGTGGAGGCAGTGTCTTATGGTATCACCAAAACATCACATTTGCTCCCCAATTCCTCCTCTCAGTGTATTCATCATCTGCTGAGACAATAGTTACTGCAGATCCACCGTATCCTCGATCGTCAGCCTTGATTCTAGCCATCCCGGATCCGGGATCGTGAATACAGCTCATTACCATAACGCAACGTTAACTATTCATGAAAATCGCAAATGAAATGAAAGAAATATATTCACTCACAAGCTTAGCCTTTTGTTAACAACACTGTCATCTCAGATTTTCAAAATATGCTTTTGAACCATAGCTAAACAAGCATTTGTGTAACAGTATTGATAGCCTAGCATAGCATTAAGCCTGGCATTCAGCATGCAACATTTTCACAAAAACAAGAAAAGCATTAAAAAAAAATCATTTACCTTTGAAGAACTTCAGATGTTTTCAATGAGGAGACTCTCAGTTAGATAGCAAATGTTCAGTTTTTACAAAAAGATTATTTGTGTAGACAAATCGCTCCGTTTTCTTCATCACGTTTGGGTAAGAAAAAAAACGAAAATTAAGTCATTACAACGCAAACTTTTTTCCAAATTAACTCCATAATATCGACAGAAACATGGCAAACGTTGTTTAGAATCAATCCTCAAGGTGTTTTTCACATATCTATCGACGATAAATACATCGTGGCAGTTGACTTTCTCTTCTGAAGAAATGAAACGCGCATGGACCTAAAGATTACGCAATAATTTCGACACAGGACACCGGGCGGACACCTGGTAAATGTAGTCTCTTATGGTCAATCTTCCAATGATATGCCTACAAATACGTCACAATGCTGCAGACACCTTGGAGAAACGACACAAAGGGCAGGCTCATTCCTGGCGCATTCACAGCCATATAGGGAGACATTGGAACACAGCGCCTTCAGAATCTGGGGCATTTCCTGTATGAAACTTCATCTTGGTTTCGCCTGTAGCATTAGTTCTGGGGCACTCACAGATAATATCTTTGCAGTTTTGGAAACGTCAGAGTTTTTTCTTTCCAAAGCTGTCAATTACATGCATAGTCGAGCATCTTTTCGTGACAAAATATCTTGTTCAAAACGGGAACGTTTTTTATCCAAAAATTAAAAGAGCGCCCCCTATCTCGAAGAAGTTAACACCCTACACTGATGTAGAAGTGGCTTCAGAAAGGGACAGAGTTACTCCCTCTTGTAACTACACCTCTGGTAACACTCTTCTATAGAATCGACAACATCCAACATCTGATGACGGGGAGAAAGTTATCAACAGGCAGATTGAATGTCCTAAACACGTAACCCCTCTATTCTACCCATAACACTAGCCCTAACTTGTATGTCCTAAACACGTAACCCCTCTATTCTACCCATAACACTAGCCCTAACTTGATGTCCACATAAATTATGAATGTTGAACTATTTTCCTCATTATGAAGTATAGCATGAATGGAGTACCACTTTATAAATACCCTAGTTTTATACTCCAAATTATCCTTACACCTCTGAAGACTCTAGTCACTTCCATGACAGTCAGAAGAACTACAGTCATTTATCTCTGAACACTCAAAAGCAGCTTTATAAAAAGGAAGTGTACAAGATATCTTAAGAAATATGTTAAAAGTATTCCCAAACCCTTAAAAAAATGTATAAGTAACAATAAATGAAATAAAATTCAAAAACCAGCAACAATTGCACTGTATAGATTTAAACTTTTTTTTCTATAACATGAATGAAGTAGTAATGTTAAAAATTAATGAATGCACCAATCCTACGATTAAACAAGGATTGCATGGCACACACATAAAGAAATGTGGTTGTTCACCACCCCCTGTCTTTGGCAGTAGGTGGAGCTACAACATTTTCTCCAATCAACAAGACTGAAAGATTGCTACAGAGAGAGATTTTCAACTCTACCTGTTTTGTGTTAGAAACGTTTGTATACTGTATCTATCAGCTATGTTGCTCCTTTCATAACTTCTCCTCTCAGTCCTTGTTGGTGAGTGATGTATTTTTGGGTCAGTGATGTATTCACAAGCATTTCGCTACACTCGCATTGACATCTGCTAACCATGTGTATGTGACCAATAAAACTTGATTTGATTTGATTCATTTTCATCATTTTAATTCCAACTCCAGAATATCTTTGATAGTTGTCAAAAAAGTTATTAAAACAGCAGCACGTCTTTACTATTCTGACAGGTGGTAGTTTTGAAGATGACATTAATCCTACTAGGTCTATGGTAGGTGGTGTGGAGGGTGATACCATCACATTATCCTGCAGCTACATTGGCTCTGTAAACAATCTACAGTGGTGTAGTCAGTATCTCAGGTCTAAACCAGAGTTCCTGTTTCTCATCACTGAATCAGGATATGTCCAGAAACCTGTCACTCCTCGCATGTCAGCTAAGGTTCAAACCGACCGGGTGGATCTGGAGATCTCCTCTGCTGAAGTAACATACTCTGCTCTCTACTACTGTCCTCTGAGGCACAGAGTAACAGGAAACCAGAAACACTGTACAAAAACATGATCTGACACACATGCATATACACAGTTCATTTTAATACTATTGACAACACAATGAAAAGTGCCTATAAACCAGCTATTTCCTGGTTAATGTACATCCCCTTTCTCTCTGCAGAAAACTCTCAGCAGCAAGAACTGCAGCAACAGAATCCAGTAACCAAGGCAGAGATCTGATCTGGTATTTCTGTTCAACATGGAGAACTCTCTGATACTGGTTCTCATTCTAGCTTCAGGTAAACAATATTTAATATCATGTTTTATATCATGTTATGATGAATAATTATGTTTTTTGTAACTTTTACTTTGTTAATATATAATTACTGTTAATACATTTCCACCCCAATTTCAACAGCACGTAGCTTTTACACTTTGTTACACTTTGTTTCAATTTTACTGTTCTATGTTTACAGGACAGATTGCTGGGGATCACATTACTCCTGTAGATAATGAAGTGATCAGAACAGAGAGAGAACTTGTGACTCTGAGATGCTCATATGATACAAGCTATGAACATATTTGGCTTTACTGGTACCGGCATTATCCTAACCAGGCTCCTCAGTTTCTACTGTATAAAGGTGCCAGATCACGGAGCTCTGAAGAACACATCCCTGATAAGAGATATACATCCACAACATCCCGGACATCAACTGAACTGGTCATAACAAGCGTAACCCTGGCAGACACAGCTCTCTACTACTGTGCTGTTGACACAGTGATACAAAGTGTATAATACACTGTACAAAAACCTGCAGACCAAAAAGCTTTGATGAAGTGGAAATCATAATTAACCATCAACCACATTTGATGTCATAATGGCAGAAGTTGAGATCAGAAGACTCTGGTCACACCTGTGCTGTGTGAAATCACCATTTGATCTAGTGTTTCTCTGTCTTTCTATTCAATGCACTGTGAGAAATATGTATTCTTCACTCTTCAATCAGTAGTCTTCAATTTCATTTACCACTGTAATGAGTTTCCTCCTCTTCTTCCGAAGAGGAGAGGCGAAACGGATCAGAGGACCAATACGCGGCGTAGTAATTTTCCATGGTACTTTTTAATGCTTTAAGGTACACATGAACAAACTAACAAAAACAAGAAATGTGAAAACTCAAAAACAGTCCTATCTGGTGCACACACAGAGACAGGAACAATCACCCACAAACACACAGTGAAACCCAGGCCACCTAAGTATGATTCTCAATCAGAGACAACTAATGACACCTGCCTCTGATTGAGAACCATACTAGGCCGAAACATAGAAATAACCAAAACATAGAAAAACAAACATAGACTGCCCACCCAACTCACGCCCTGACCATACTAACTAAATACAAAACACAGGAAATAAAGGTCAGAACGTGACAACCACAAGCATTTTATTTGATATTGGTTGGATAATCAATTGAGAATATGACAAAGTGCAAAAATAACATTATTGTTAGCCCTATTCAAAATTCAAACAGCTTGGTGGTGTAGTATGAAAGTCAACCTGAAGGGGGCAACCTAACAAAGCACACACACCCCTGAATCCGAATATGCCATACAGACAGACACATTTGTTCATTTAATTTATATACATTATTATTATATGTTGTGAAGATTTATTCATCTTTCTTTTCAGGGTGCACAGCAGAAGAGAATGTAACACAGCCAACAAAAAGGACGTAAGAAGGACAACCAACAACACTCACTTGTCTATGTGTGATCAATCAGCATATCTCTTTTGTACCAATATCAAGCAAATATCAACCCCATGTTTATACTGAGAAGGGATGTTCATCTGCAGACACTAAAACTGAGTTCAACGAGAGATTTGATTCCCGTCTGAATTTCACAGCCAAATCAGTCCCCTTGAAGATCCAGAGACTACAGCTGTCTGACTCTGCTTTGTACTACTGTGCTCTGATGCCCCTTGTGACAACAGGATATACTGCCCCATTACAAAACCGCTGTGCGTGTGTTTTGTGTTGTGTGATGTTTTTTAAGGGGAGGTGTTACATAATTGAGGCGGAGGAGGAGAAATGCATTTTATACTGTAGCGGACAGTGAGACATAACACTTACCAGCATGTTACCAGGATACATTTTAATATACAGTATGCACTAGTGGGTGAGTTTGATACTATTCTTCATATCCAATGTTATTAACGAAGCCTGGAGTAATATTACTGTGAATGACATTTTATCCATTTTTAATACACTTTGACTAATTTTTGTTTTCCGTGTGGCTGTCATGTTAATGACATTACTCCAACATCAGATAAGGTGCTTGGGTTGGAGGGTGATGTCATAAATCTGTCCTGTAACTACTCCTCTGCTAGTACTCTCCAGTGGTATCAACAGTACCCTGGATCATCTCCCATCTTCCTCCTCCTCACTACAGTCTCCTCAAACCCCTCTGTAGTGAACGCTACTCCTCCTTACCCACGACTGTCTATTAAACTGAATAAGGAGAGAACCCGTGTGGATCTGGAGATCTCCTCTGCTGTTGTAACAGACTCTGCTCTATACTACTGAGCCCTGGAGCCCAAAGTGACAGGAAACCCCGAAACGCTGTACAAAAACCTGACAACATATAATAAACACCTCTTATGCATCTTTTAAGGCAGCGGTGGGGCGTCCTACTGTAGGTTCATGAAAATAAATGATCCTTTAAAAAACTGTGTTGGACTTCACTCCAGCATATAACCTCCTCTACAACATGATGGTTCTCTTCACAGTTATTTTCCTTTCTGTTCTGACAGGTGTGTAAATGACTGTATTCCTGTCATTATTTTTACTACGTTGTTTAGGTTATAGTTTATCTGCGCTATTGGATTTTAGAGTAAATACGAAGATATTTCCTCATTTCGATAACATCAATCTTGTAATTGATCTGTCACCTATTCATATTTGTCGGTGGCAGTTTTCAGCAGACCATCCAGACAAACCGACATTAAGTTTGCGAAGAGGAGGGTAGTTTTGCTTTCCTGCAAATACTCCTCAGCATATAATGTTTTGTGGTATTAAACAGTATCCAGGATCAGCTTTATCCTCCATGCCTCTAGGACTGTAGTGTAGAATAACTAAAAATATATATACATTTACAAAATAACATGGGTAACTATTTACACACTTTCAATATTTGGAAGACCCTCAGTCCTCTATCAAATCAAATCAATTTATATAGCCCCAGCCTAAAACCCCAAACAGCAAGCAATGCAGGTGTAGAAGCACGGTGGCTAGGAAAAACTCCCTAGAAAGGCAAAAACCTAGGAAGAAACCTAGAGAGGAACCAGGCTATGAGGGGTGGCCAGTCCTCTTCTGGCTGTGCCGGGTGGAGATCACAGTGGTTGTAGAGGGTGCAACAGGACAGCACCTCAAGAGTAAAAATGAACAGTTTAGGGTTCCATGGCAGAACAGTTGAAACTGGAACAGCAGCAAGGCCAGGTGGACTGGGGACAGCAAGGAGTCATCATGCCAGGTAGTCATGACACATGGTCCTTGGGCTCAGGTCCTCCGAGAGAGAGAGAGAGAGAGAGAGAGAATTAGAGAGAGCATACTTAAATTCACACAGGACAGCGGATAAGACTCCCATTCGGAGTCAGTGTCACTGTGAAAGAGAATGTTCAGATAGAATAGTTTCACATATGAGCTCTGTATCAACAGCTATGATAAACAGATATATATAGAGAGAGTTGAAGGTTGAAGGTTGAATATATTAGGTTGAATATATTATTATATTACTATTACCTGCTAGATTTACTGTCTCTTTTATATTATGATATTTCAGCTAGATCTACTGTCTCTATTATATTATGACAGACCAGCTGTATCTACTGTTTCCATTTCACTTTGGCCATTGATTTGGTCCTGCCCTCTCCTCAACAGCCTCAAATAGGCTATTTCATTTGGGTTGGGGTGGGGCTGCAGACACACGCATCTCACATTTCATGACAATACATGTTTATATATTGCTTCTAAAATGTTTTTAAAAATCACAAATAATATTTTATATTATTAATTTCAAACAAGGGCATTAGCATGATAAGAACTTACCAGTCCAAAACGATGTCCTCTCCTGTTCAAAAAATATTCCTCCACAATCGCTAAATGAATCGTTCTACAACAATCTCTGTCTCACCTTCCCAATCAATTTATTCTAAAATTGTGTGTACATCTGTATATCTAGACTAAGAATTAGCTTTCCCTGACTCGCCATAATGATTGATATATAAACAGCTGAATCTGCGCGTTCACCAAACAATGCAGTGCGTAATATGTGCTTCTCCTTCCGGTATGAATCTTCAATAGCGAATTACTCTCGTTAAGCTGGAGCTTACTACACGGGTTGGTCTTGAAACACATAAACATGGCGTATTGCCGTTTAGCTCAGCTCATTGGCTATCTACCCAGCTAGATTTCAAGACGATCAGTGGTCATTGGGTTAAAAGACAGTCAATCAACGAAACAGAGGGCAACTTTCCGACGACAGGATACACACAGATACTGAAATGCCTGACACTTTTGCTAAACATTCCCTTGAGTTACCACGAGCCATTCAAAACCAAATCCAGTAGAAGGGATCAATGACTGTTGATCTTAGAGTACTGGATGAGGCACAGATTGATCTGTCACTCACTCTTGGACGGTGCCAGACACTATCCTGACTGTTACCATGATCCTTGGTCTTATTTCCCTTGGCGTGTGCACCTACTATGTACACAGGCGCACACGTGCAATGGAAGACCTAATGAGGTCTTTATCCTAGGATCACCAGTGGGACGGAAGCGATCATGATTTTCGGAAAGTTGGCAATAAATCCTGAAACCCCATCAGGGGGTCCATCCACAGCATCGTTACCCATCACTCCCAAAGACTGCGGCTCTTGCAGAGCAAAGGAAACAACTACTTCGAGGTCTCTGATTGAAACACTATTAGTGCGCACCTCGCTAACTAGCTAGCCATTTCACACCGGTTATACCCTCCTCCTTTTCCGCAGCAACCAGTGATCCAGATCACGGCACCAATGTAATAGTTTTGCTTCTGTCCCTCTCCTCGCACCTACCTGGGCTCAAAGCAGGGATCCTCTGCACACATCAACAACAGTCACCCTCGAAGCACCATTACCTATCGCTACACAAAGGCCATGGCTCTTGCAGAGAAAGGGAAATGAGAGGCTCCTTTGCCTTCTTCAACCTCGTCATGCGTTTGGCTCGTAGACCTCGGCTGTAGCGAGTGGTCATCTTAGTCTGATATGTTAATTCCTAACTCACAGAGAGCTTCCGTCTTCCTGACACACTCTCTGTGCTCCCTGGGGCGTAGCTAGTTAAAATCACAGTCTTATCGTTACAAAACATTGACTTTAATCTGGATTTTTCTACACAACGTAAAGTATGTAAACATCATATACATATTATGAAAACGCTTCAAGTTTGTGTTTTTCTTATAACACCTTTCTTTTAACTTTTAATAATGGACAAAAAAAATTGACAAACTTTTGAACGGTAGTGTATGTAAGTACAAACACAGAAAATGTGTCAACCCTTGTGTAACTCATAAGGAATACTTCTACATAGTATTCCCCAATCCACTTGAAAAAAGAGAAGATATATCTCACTATAGGAACAGACACCACACAAGGAACTACAGGTGTGTCGTAGGTCAGTAGAGTAGGCGCTTTCTTGATTATTTGAGATCTTCATATCTCTGTTTCTGCTTCCTCCCTTTCTTCTGGGTTGTCTTTAACTGGGTCAAATTCCCCAACCTCATTTATTTCAATGTATTTTGTTCCATTAGCTTCCTTGGCTTTATTTCAATGGACTCAGTTTCATGTTCCTCTCCTGCTCTTGCCTCTTCTATGTAATGTCCAAGTCCAAACTGTAAGGTTCTGACATTTCTTCATCTTCTCTGTTTTGAAAGTTTTTGTCAGGTAGATCATAACACATCCAGATGTCTTCATTTTCTGAAACGATATCTTCAAACTATTTAGATTATTCTGGACTCTTCCCATCCTTTTCAGGTCTTTCTTTTTTTCTCAAAGGGCATTTTTCTGTTCAAGTTCATTTCACTTTAAAAAAAAATATTCCTCCTTTTTTTGCAGGGTTCTCTGACAAGGTGTTGGTTCAACATCAGCCACAGATTTGAGGCACACTTCCTGTCCTAGTGGTAACAGGTGATTCCGATGAAGGATTTACAATGGTCCATCTCCATTCTCGGACTTCAACCGGATCACAGGTAAGTTTGGCATTTGACTTTCAATAACATATGGCGTCAAGGCACAGTGATCTGCCAACTTTTGCTTTCCCCTCAGCCCTTGGTTCTGAATCAGGACTCTTATCTCCAGGCATAAGATGAGAATAGTGAATCTTCTCATAATATCTTTGTTTGTTTACTTTGTTCTGTTTTTCATTCGTGGTCTCTGCATGTTTGTAGGCAGCTTTCAACTCTTTCTTTATGTCAGACACATATACTTAAGAGGGTGTGAACAGTGGAAACTCAAGTCAAAGTAAAAGTCACCCGGTAAAATACTACTTAAGTAAAAGTCTAAAAGTATTTGGTTCAAATATACAGCCAGCCCCACCCATCTATTTAAGGATTCACATGTGAGGTCATGTGCTAAACAGTGAGTAGTGTATTAAAGATTCAGACTAAAAGTGGAAAAGGAAAATAAGGAACAATTCCATGTAAACAGAACAGATGACGCTTACCCAGACACACTTGTCTAAATTGATGGGTCATGTGAAAGAAATGCAATAACCCCTAGCCACATCTTGCCAAGTGGATGAGTCTCTACAGAAGGTGTAAACGGTACAGCAAAATGGTTACTTGTGTAGTAGCAATATCAGAAATAGATAGTGTTAATATAAATAAAATAGTATGTTCAAGAACAATATAAATAACAATATCAATGATAGATGAGGTAGTTATATACATACAATCAGGGGTAAAGTGGCAGAGCAGCAGGATAAAAAAGTAAAAGATAGTAGCAGCAATGTATGGCGTGTGTGTTAGGAGAGAGTCATTTGAATAGAGGCACTGTATGTAGTGCTGATGACTGGTCAGACCGAACCACGCATGAACACGGGAATCTATTTTCGGAGAGCCTGTTTCTGTCCTGCCTGTTTCTGTCCTGCCTGTTTCTGTCTTTCTGTCCTGCCCAAAACTCTTCTCTAAAACATATGTTCTTCTCATATGATCTTCTCAAAAACATATGTTTGTCTAGCTGTGTCCAGTCCAGGTGGTGCTTGCACAGGCAGACCATCTATGGGAGGAAGGATGTCAGCACTACGCAGCAGCTGAAACTTGGCCCGGACTGAGTCTGAACACAACCTTGGTGACAACAACACCAGGCTCCAGAACATCGAAGCTGTAAAGCAGGAAATAACAAATAAAATTGAGAAGAGATTACAACCTGGCACAACATCAATTCACCTCCCAAGTTTAGATAAGAAGAATAACCTTATATAATGCAATGGAAATTATATTCACCTGAAGTGCTGGTACTGCTTAAAACTGTGGCAGTGGCCTGAAGTACTGAGTCAGGTGTTGTTGCCAGCCATAGGTTTCCACCAGCACCGTACCATCATCCAGTCCAACCGACTGTGGAATGTTAACCCCTGTCACAGCGCACCAATAATCTTAGACAAAGTGCTCACTCTGGTCTTTCTGAAGCGTTGCTTGATGATCTTGGAAACAGGAAGTTAAAATGATAACACACAGGCCGACTACACGTACCTCTGGAAAATACAGAATAATGTGAGATAAATAAATAAATCATATTGGAGGTCAATTAAATTATCAAAACGTGTAGTTTATGTGTTACATATCAAGTGTTGTCATCAAGTCCTTGTAGAGATGCCACACTGCTGCTTTTGTCACATAGGATGGCAGCAGCTTTTCACCAAAGTATTTGTGTCCTGGGTGGCGTCCTGGTAATACTATTGAATTATCCTCTGCTTAGTTGTTGATGAAGGTCACCCCTTGCTGCAAGACCTCATGCTTCAAGTGTAACCTAAGCTTGCTTGGGCCAGCTCTCTTTTTGATGAGAGGCATTAGACAATTTGCCTTGTATGACTGGTGGAGGAGAGTCGTGTGTGTTCTACTGATGCTGAAATTCCAGATACACATTTTTTGGCATTATTATACAATAGATAGCTGTAATCACCATCAGACACACCTGGATAATTTGATGGGTCATGTAATCATCTTGAAGTGAAGTGATATATTTTGTTTAGACATGCTAGCTAAACAATGAACCGTAATCCTGTTTTTTTTGAGGCGGGTGGGGAAGCGAAACCTATTGCGTGATAGTGAGAAGGAGAGATGTCGTCGTTTCACTCGATCTGTCCAACTTATCACCTTATCGCCTCTAAAATGTAAATAAAACACTACAAAGAGTTTATATAACGTGTCATTACATACCTATTTGAATGTTTGTGTCGAATTTGAATCTGTTTTTAGGGCGGTGCTAAAGTGATCTTCAGAAGTAAACAGTGGCTTTTGAGAGTCATGATAGCTTGCGGTGCTGATGCAAATAATGACTAGGTATCCCCCCTTACCCTGTCCCTGTCCCTTTCTTGTTTTTAAACGGTGAGAGAAGTGCTACACCTGGTGGAGAGAGGCTGTAAGACAGAATTAGTTGCTCTATGCGTGCTGTACATTACCATGTCATTCAACGCTTGAATAGAAACCTAGTTCACACCCCAGATTTTGATGTCAACACAGTCGCTACAGTCCCATTAGTTTTCATTGCAGCCTCGTTTGAATGTCGCGGTTGCACACATTTGTACGGAATGGGGTTAGTCACCGTTAGCTAGCTAGCTAAAGAATTAAGCGTAATCCCGAACCTTAGAGTACTAGCAATACAAAATGATTGTCATAGCTAGATAAAGTGATGATATGTATTATAATTCAAGCAGCAGTAATATTTGACTATACTGGTACCAAGCACCTCAGTTTCTACTGTATTAAAGGTGCCATATTATTCACACTTCAATCAGTGGTCTTCACTTCCACTTAGACATGTTGATATTGGTTGGAAAAGCAGTTGGGAATATGACGAAGTGCAACAATGTTTACCTGTGGCAACAACATTTACCTGTGGTGTAGTTTTAAAGTCCACCTAAAAGGGGCAACCAAACAAAGCGCACACACCCCTGAATCAGAGGATTCCATACAGACAGACACCTCCCCATGGTCTACTACTGCATGTAATACAGAACAACATGAAGCATCAACAGTAGGACAGAGGGTGTCAAAGCTCTGTGATAGATAGATCAGCATTGTTCTGCTCCTTACCTTTTCCACTTCACTTTGACTGACTAGTCATGAGAAATTGGCTGATCCTTCATGTTCTGGCTGCATGCTGCTTTGGTATAACATCACTCTGTTCACCTGTCTCACTCTGTGCATTTGTTAATTTGATGTATATACATTAATATTAAATGTTGTGAAGATATATTTATCTTTCTTTTCAGGGTGCAGAGCAGAAGAGAATGTAAGACAGCCAACAGAAGATGTAATGGTCGTAGAAGGACAACGAACAAAACTCAGTTGTACATTCGATACAACTGATCTATCGCCATATCTCTTTTGGTACAAACAACAGCTAAATGGCAGCCCCGTGTTCATGCAGAGCAAGTATACGTTTGGAGTTAAGGAAACTGTTAATGAGTTCAAGGGGAGATTTCATGCCCGTCTGAATGTCACGGCAAAATCATTCCCTTTGACGATCCAGAGGGTGCAGCTGTCTGACTCTGCTGTGTACTACTGTGCTCTGAGGCCCACTGTGACAGCAGGATACACAGTCCCCTTACAAAAACTCTAAGTTTCACATGTGTCCATAGAAACATTCAGTACCACTGAAAAGTTGGGACCGAAGCACAAAATGTATATTAACATACTTTATGTACGGTAGTAGACCTGCATTAGATACTCTGTAAGCTACATGAGTATTTGTACATGAATTATAATAGAACATCTGTATGTTTTTAAACTATATTAAAATAATTATATGAATCAAACTCACTTCATGGAATATTTAAGTCATTGTAAATTCCTTTAGGCTACTTTCAGTATCATGTGAGCTAGACGTAAAGGCTTTACACTTAGTCTAATGTACTGCAGAGAGTGCTAATGTAATATTGACGAGGTAGTATTGACTCATACATTTCGTTACAATCTTTCCTTTCTCTGAACAGGCTCCTCCTTCCTGTCTGTCAGTTGAAGGTGATATACAGGCTGAGATGGACATGGAAGAGAGAGAGAGGATCTCTACCTCTTACTGTAACTCAGTCACTCTCAGTGTGTTCTGTATAACCATGGTACTCTGTCTGATCATCTGGCTGGTTCTTCATGTATTCTGCTTCGGTATGATGGAACCTTTTCTCTCATTGGTTATATAATCATCATCTATGTATTTTCAACTATCATTAGCACTCACTTTATAATGTTTTGTCTTCCAGAGTGTGCAGGAGACCAAGTCCAACAGCAACCAGGTGGTGTGATTGCTACAGAAGGAGGACTGGTAACACTGAGTTGTCAATATAACACCAGTGCTAATAATAATAATGCATATCTTTTTTGGTACAAACAAGAAGAAAATGACTTCCCTAAACATATGCTGACCCGTTTTTCTTTTGGATCTGGAGACAATGCTGGAGGGTTCAAGGGTAGATTTGATGCAAGTCTAAATGCGAAGACACAATCAGTCCCCTTGACGATCCAGAGGTTGCAGCTGTCTGACTCTGCTGTGTTCTACTGTGCTCTGAAGCCCACAGTGACAACAGGATATACAGCCCCCTTACAAAAACACTGTGTGTGCACGTGGATGCGTGTTTACAGTACTTTGTGTTGTGAGTCGTTTTTTAAGACATTTTGAGACAATACCAATAGAGGCCAGTAAAGAGCTAAAATATCTCTGTAGAACAACTGCAAAATCATGAAGATGACATTTTGCAGCAATCCATCCCAGAAAGACAGTTGAACTCTAATACCCAACCACCTTTAGTGTAGAGAGGTGGAGCTTCAAAGTCAAAGAGTGATTTGACAGTACAGTATGTAGTCTACAAGATATTTCAGGAGAGGATAGTGATGCACTCTTACCTGACAGCTCATCAAGCCAGCCATTCAGACCCCCTGAAAATGTTTAATGCAATTCTGTTTTTTTCAAGGTACATTTGTAAGTGCATAGGTTTTGCACCGCAGTTTTGGAGACATATGTACATTTGTATTTTTTTATTTAACTAAATATATCAGCTAAGAACAATTTATTCTTTATAATGAAGGCCACCCGAGCCAAACCCTAACAACACTGGGCCAATTGTGCACCGTCCTATGAGACTCCCAATCATGGACAGTTGTTATACAGCCTCTACTTCACAGTACACCAGAACACAGCAAAAATGAAACACAACAGTCTAAACATACCTGAGGCAATAGAACAAAAAGTCCATTAGATGACAGCAAAAGGTGGGAAATCCATATCTTAATATAAACCAGGGTACTTAGTGGCCTGTAATATTTAAATCCCAAAACTTTCCCTTTGGTTTATCTGTTTTCTCATTGAGGCCTGAATATGATCAATACCCATAGCTTGTAGGGAGGCAGGGTTGCCATGTTGTAAGCACATGTAGTGCCTTGCCATTGGGTAGTCTTCATTGCCTACCCGTATGGCATACAAGCCAGAATGTACAGTGGGGCAAAAAAGTATTTAGTCAGCCACCAATTGTGCAAGTTCTCCCACTTAAAAAGATGAGATAGGCCTGTAATGTTCATCATAGGTACACTTCAACTGTGACAGACAAAATGAGAAAAGAAATCCAGAAAATCACATTGTAGGATTTTTTATTTATTTATTTGCAAATTATGGTGGAAAATAAGTATTTGGTCAATAACAAAAGTTTATCTCAATACTTTGTTATATACCCTTTGTTGGCAATGACAGAGGTCAAACGTCAAAAGTCTTCACAAGGTTTTCACACATTGTTGCTGGTATTTTGGCCCATTCCTCCATGCAGATCTCCTCTAGAGCAGTGATGTTTTGGGGCTGTTGCTGGACAACACAGCCTTTCAACTCCCTCCAAAGAGTTTCTATGGGGTTGAGATCTGGAGACTGGCTAGGCCACTCCAGGACCTTGAAATGCTTCTTACGAAGCCACTCCTTCGTTGCCCGGGCGGTGTGTTTGGGATCATTGTCATGCTGAAAGACCCAGCCACGTTTCATCTTCAATGCCCTTGCTGATGGAAGGAGGTTTTCACTCTAAATCTCACGATACATGGCCCCATTCATTCTTTCCTTTACACGGATCAGTCGTCTTGGTCCCTTTGCAAAAAAACAGCCCCAAATCATGATGTTTCCACCCCCATGCTTCACAGTAGGTATGGTGTTCTTTGGATGCAACACTCAACAGGACGAGTTGAGTTTTTACCAAAAAGTTATATTTTGGTTTCATCTGACCATATGACATTCTCCCAATCTTCTTCTGGATCATCCAAATGCTCTCTCGCAAACTTCAGACGGGCCTGGGCATGTACTGGCTTAAGCAGGGGGACACGCCTGGCACTGCAGGATTTGAGTCCCTGGCGGCGTAGTGTGTTACTGATGGTAGGCTTTGTTACTTTGGTCCCAGCTCTCTGCAAGTCATTCACTAGGTCCCCCCGTGGGGTTCTGGGATTTTTGCTCACCATTCTTGTGATCATTTTGACCCCACGGGGTGAGATCTTGCGTGGAGCCCCAGATCGAGGGAGATTATCAGTGGTCTTGTATGTCTTCCATTTCCTAATAATTGCTCCCACAGTTGATTTCTTCAAACCAAGCTGCTTACCTATTGCAGATTCAGTCTTCCCAGCCGGGTGCAGGTCTACAATTTTGTTTCTGGTGTCCTTTGACAGCTCTTTGGTCTTGGCCATAGTGGAGTTTGGAGTGTGACTGTTTGAGGTTGTGGACAGGTGTTTTTTATACTGATTACAAGTTCAAACAGGTGCCATTTACACAGGTAACGAGTGGAGGACAGAGGAGCCTCTTAAAGAAGAATGTACAGGTCTGTGAGAGCCAGAAATCTTGCATGTTTGTAGGTGACCAAATACTTTTTTCCACCATCATTTGTAAATAAATTAATTAAAAATCCTCAATGTGATTTTCTGGATTTTTTGCTGAAGTGCCACGAAGACCACAGTAACACTGTACAAAAACCTGTCAAGATCCATGGGAGGAAACAGACATCATATATGACATACATTTCTAACATACCTACTGTATGTCAAGGGGAGGGACTTGTGGTAGAGGAGGAGATGAACAACAGTATAGAAACATAAAAACAGGAGGAAACATTCAGAGACTGCTGAGATCTTTCTGTCAGTTTGTCTCTGTTTATCTAAGATGGTGTTGCTGGATTCAGTGTTGATCCTGACCATATTTATGGGTAGGTGATGCAATACAATACATGACAATACAATACAAAGCAACACACTGCATTGTCATGATTGTCAATATGAATTCAATTCAATTTCAATATATTTTATTCAACAATTAAATATATGTGTATTAAAACCATTCTCTATGCAGGTGTCAGTTGTGAGGACCACACTCCACTCAGGAAACAGATTACTGTTTAGAGGGAACCCCTGTTACCTTGTTTTACAACTACTCCAGGACATCTACTGGTGGAGATGAAGTCTGTCGATATCACCAAGACACAGCACAAAGGCCAGAGTGACTCCTGTACATCTCAGGTTCAGAGGTGATAAAAGTAGCAGGTCCACTGACCACTCGAATAACTGAATGAAGAGAAAAAACGTTTGGATCTGGAGATCTCCTCTGCTGTAGTGACAGACTCTGCTCTGTACTGCTGTGCTGTGAGGCCCACAGTGACAGGAAAATTCCTTCCAATTTGATGTGTATTCGTATTCTGCTACAGTCAGGACTCTTAACCACATCATATACATAAAATATGCATCAATTATATGACATCATTGTTCTCAACATGGACCAGCTCAGTGGTTTGGTCCTCTGGTGGGAAATTCATGTACTGCACTCTTTAGAGGCGCATACCTGAAGCCAACTGACTGGTAATGGACCAGACAAACTGCTCTGTTGGTCTGGGTCACTAGATATAAAAAGTAAATAAAGTTTTTGCATGTATAATAATTCATTATTCATGTGAGGATTTAGTGTCTTTATTCCCAGAAGCTACTCGACATTTAAATGCGGTCAGCAAAGTGAAAGTAGAGTATAAAGGGTTTTCTTTATATTTACCCACAAACAGCCTTTTCTGCAGCTCCTGGTGAGGTACCTTCTTATCCTACATGTGCCTCCCATTACACCTCCTGAAGGACGGGTTAATTAGGCCCAAGTGAGCCAGGTGGCTCGTCCACTTCTTCTCACTCTTCAGCCACAACCAATGAGATGTTCTCTCTGCCTCCTGATCAGTTATAAGACAAATCTTATTTATCCGTCCTCCTCCTATAGACTGTCCTCCACAGTTATGAAGTGACAATGTTTTTCTATGTATAACAATGATACAATAGTTCCATCTAGTGCTCAACATTCTGCTTAACAAGGTGAAACCTTAACATTGCTTGTATTTTCAAGGCTAAGTTACTAGCGAGAGTCAAGAGGTGTCAGTGGAGTCTCATAGTTTGCTACTTTTCCTTTAAGAGAGAGTTATCAGTTTTGTCGCATGGGCTGCTTCCACAACATCAGCCTATGGCGGTCTTCTGCATCTGCAGCGGAAGGTGGCCGAACTACAGCGGTGTTTGTCAGACCACGAGACATCCCGAAAATCGGTCTTCTCAAAAACAATTCTGTTGTGTCCGCACGGTTCGGCCCAGAAAACTAATATGACCACTCTTTGGAAAGATGAGACTCTCACGAATACGATGGTGGTCTCTCCTCTGGTTTCCCCTCTGTTTGGGCCACAAACAAATGTGACCCAACTGTTTAAAGGGGGAATTCTCACATACAACATGGAAAATTTAAGGGATTAAATATGTGTAAAACATATTTTATATACAGTACCAGTCAAAATTGGTAGTAAAGGCCAAATTCTGTATTTGATCAAATCATTTTGCTATATATTTTTATACCTAAAGGGGTCCTACAATTCCAAATCAAAAATAGCTAAATGACCACTGGTATGAGCATCTTAAAATAATGATATATGTCCACTGGGGTTTTTATACCTAAAATTAAAAATCAAATAGCTAAATGTATTAATAATTAGATATGTCAACTTATAAACCCTCCCCAAACTCAACAAAATAATTTAATATACCATAAGCACCTCCCTTAACGCCGAGCCCCACAATTATGAGACTTCTCAGCTACAGTGGATGGAACATAAAGTCTATAACAGTCTAATCTTCCTCTATACACATGAATCATAATGGCACATTGGCTTAGGAATACTTTACTTATCCTGGCTGCATGCTATTTTGGTACAGTATAATGCTTCTCCTTCCTATTATCTTTGTCTGAATTTGAGCTAACAAGTTATTACACAAGAAACTATTATTTAAGAAACTATGTTAACAACTTTTTCAGATTGCAAAGGTGAGGAGGCTGTTGACCAGCAGAGTGGACATGTTACTGCCCTTGAACGAGAACTGGTAACACTAAGCTGTAACTACACTACTAGTAGTCCATCTTCTAATCTCTTCTGGTACATCCAGTTAACTAGGAACTCTCCTCAGTATGTCCTGAGAAGAGATCGTTATTCAGAGGGGAGCAATAGTGATGAGTTCAAGAAGAGGTTTGATTCCAGACTGAATTTCACGTCTAGCTCTGTCCCCTTGACGATCCAGAGGTTGCAGCTGTCTGACTCTGCTTTGTACCTCTGTGCTCTGAGGTCCACTGTGACAACAGGAGATTCAGTCACTGTACAACAACACACGGTAGAGTGTTGTTCAGACAATGTCACAAGCTTCTCAATGTTTGACGACACACAGAAAGAGGAGGAGACAAGGATTTCATGGTCTCATCGTTGTCTAGTTACATCAGAGTGGTATTACTCTTCTCCCACTGATCTCACAGTAGCAGACATGGAACCCTGGTTGAGGAATGTACTGATTCTTGCTGCATGTTGTTATGGTATTACAATATTATTTATTTAATATTATTATTAATCATATTTGTTTACGTCCTTTTCTACAATCCATTTCTTTTTTCAAACATATTTTTCAGTTTTATACTACAATTAATGGTATGCATTTTAATTCCCTCTATCATGTTACTTACCTCCTCTTTCCCCTAATACAAATGTGTGTCCTTTTCCAGAATGCAGAGGAGAAGACACAGTCATTCAGCCACCAGGAGATGTGATCACTACTGAGGGAGGACAGGTCACACTGGACTGTCAATTTGATGCAGTTAATAGTAATAATCTCTACCTGTTCTGGTACAAGCATGAATTACATGGCTTCCCTAAGTTCATGCTGGGACTTTTTTCTTTTAGAAGTACAAATGCCACTGGATATGAGGAGAGATTTTATTCCCATCTAGATAAAGACTCAAAATCTGTCCCTTTGACGATCCAGAGGGTGCAGCTGTCTGACTCTGCTGTGTATTACTGTGCTCTGAAGCCCACTGTGACAACAGGATATACAGCCCCCCTACAAAAACTAGTGTAGCCTCTGGAGATGGTGTGACTTCTGACAAGAAGGAGTACACCCCCACTGAGGGATCAACAGTGTCTCTGAGCTGTACATATGAAACAAGCAGCAGTAACATCTACCTTCACTGGTACCAACAATACCACCTAACCAGGCACCTTAGTACCTACTGTATAAAGGTGCCAGAGCAAATAGTGTTGACCATATCTCTAGTCATCGGTATGAATCTACAACGTCCCAAACGTCAACTACACTCATGATAAAACATGTAACTCTGGCAGACACAGCTCTCTGCTAATGTACCCTGAAGGACGCACAGCGATACAGAGTCTCTGAGAGGATGTACAAAAAAACTAGAACACGGATAAATGACTTGTTTTAGATGAGCTTGTTGGTCACTTCTGTTGTTAGAGTAAGTAAAAACACATTTAGCATAATATGAGAAAAGTGTCTTATGTACAAATTAGAGAATATTATGAATATGTAAACCAAATCATTTGAAAATGCATGTTTCTTCCTTTTATTCACTTCAGAAGATCCTCTGAAAAATGAGTTGTGTTGTGTTTAGAGGAGGAGCTAGTATGAGAATGAAAAGGAGACACTCAACATGGCATGAAGGTCTTTCCTTAGTGCCATCTAAGCTTCTCTCTCTAACATTAACCATGCTGTGCTGGTTCACCTTGTCCTTTTTAACATTTGTGGGTAATTAAAATACATTTAACAGTAATAATAACGTGTAAATACTTCCTCACAAGCTTGGAAAAAGATCACTTTTATCTCACGTTAGTTTTCTGCAAGTGATAGTTACGGGGATGGAATTTTCTCCATCAGTCTTGAGGAGGATGTGATACATGGTGGCAGTGTCAAGCTTCCTGTAACTACACAGTATCTGGTGGAGGCAGTGTCTTATGGTATCACCAAAACATCACATCTGCTCCCCAATTCCTCCTCTCAGTGTATTCATCATCTGCTGAGACAATAGTTACTGCAGATCCAACGTATCCTCGGCCATCAGTTAATGTTGACAAAGTGGCCGAATGTGTGGATCTAGAGATCTCCTCTGCTGACAGACTCTGCTCTGCACTACTGTGCCCTGAGGCCCACAGTGACAGGAAACCCAGACATACTGTACAACTGTACAGAATCAGGGAATAAAAATCCTTATTGTGAACCGTTTCAAATATGTGAATTATCAGTATGTCTTGGCTTTCAGTATTATCAGAATTATCAAAATGTGTGAATTATCAGTTTATTAACAGTAATAAGGATTACAACCGATTACAGTTTACATTACCAGAAATATAATACTCAAATTCATAAAGTGTAAATTATAAGATTTATTTAACTAAATTTCTTACGTAGAGAGCCTCACCTCAGCACTATTACCAACCTCTATTTCTCTGAGCAGGTGGCTCCTCCTCCTGACAGTGGAGGTAGTTGCAGGGCAGACAGACATCAGCCAAACACTACATATCACACCCTGCAGATCACAATACACTGTATATCACATATCAGTTTGGTAAACCCTCTTTCCTAGCTGCATTCTGTCAAATACACCATGATGTTGCTCATTTCAATCTTACTGTTTTCAGCACTTGTTGGTAAGTAAGGTTTTATGTGAAGTAATTCCCACACTGTCTGTCATTATTTAGTTGGTACATATTGGGCTGATTATAATATAAAATGAGAGGTTTTCATGTTAAGTCTCATGCTTGTTTTCTTCTTCTTCACAGGTGATACTTTAGAGGATGATATTACTCCAACCAGTCCTGAGGAGTATTATTTAGAGGGTAGCAGAGTTAAGATCTCCTGTAACTATACAGTAAAATCAGATATTCTGCTGTGGTACAGACAGTACTCTGGATCAGGTCTCCAATTCCTTTACCTCGTAACAACAACCAATATTCCATATGAAGTGAGAGGTGATCCACAAGACTTTCGACTGACTGTTACACAGAACAAGGAGAGAACCCGTGTGGATCTGGAGATCTCCTCTGCTGAAGTGACAGACTCTGCTCTGTACTACTGTTCCCTGGAGCCCACATTGACAGGAAATCCAGAAACACAATACTGATCCTGACAATACAAACACAGACAACCTGAATCTGAGACCCCTAGAAACCCAAGAACCTGAGTCTGAATAGATCTTATCTTTCATCCATTATGTTCCCTTCTTTTATAAGGAAAGTTATTTGCTTATTCAACTACGAGAGACCAGACTTTATATTTGGAAATTAAGTAAATATGTCATGAACATCAGAAAAATCTCCTTTGACATAACATTCTAAACATTCTCTCATATAAATGCCATGATCTTTACTGTCATTTAAAACCAAATCTTCATTACCACAATACACTTCATTAACCATCATTGAATGGGTTTTATGTCAAAGGGAGGAGACACAAATGATCCTGTTCAAACTGTACATATGATGACAGGAGACATATTTTTGGGAATTAGTTTGTCCAGCATATAGTGGAAGAATATGAATTGAATATGTGTATGTTTTCAAACGTTTCTTTTCAAATAAGTTAATCATACTCACCTCATACAACATTTATATCAATACTTACCATAATATTTGAGCTAAATGTAAACTTTTCTCTTTGTCTAATACACTGCAAAGAGTGCTTATATCTAATACTGACGAGGTAATATTGACCCATACATTTCTTTACTATCTCTGAACAGGCTCCTCCTTCATGTCTGTCAGTTGATGGTGATATCTAGGCTGAGATGGACATGGAAGAGAGAGAGAGGATCTCTACCTCTTACTGTAACCCACAGTCACTCTCAGTGTGTTCTGTATAACCATGGTACTCTGTCTGATCATCTGGCTGGTTCTTGTTGTATTCTGCTTTGGTATAATGGAACCCTTTCTCTCATTGGTTTATCTTATCTTTAACACATTTTTACGATAGTTTTATCATTTCTAATACATTTAAAATTATCACTCAGTCTTTCTTTTCCCCCAGAGTACACAGGAGACCATGTTCAACAGCAACCAGAAGGTGTGATTAATTAAGTGGTATGACGGCTGTGAGGTCCCATTGTGTTTATACTTGGGTAATCTTGTTTGTACAGATGAGCATGGTACTTTCAGGCGTTTGGAAATTGCTCCCAAGGATGAACCAGACTTGTGGAGGTCTACAATGTTTTTTCTGAGGTCTTGGCTGATTTCTTTTGATTTTCCCATGATGTCAAGCAAAGAGGCAATGAGTTTGAAGGTAGGTCTTGAAAAACATCCACAGGTACACCTCCAAATGACTCGAATTATGTCAATTTGCCTATCAGAAGCTTCTAAAGCCATGACATAATTTTCTGGAATTTTGGAAAGCTGCTTAAAGGCACAGTCAACTTAGTGTATGTATACTTCTGACCAACTGGAATTGTGATACAGTGAACTATTATTGAAATAGTCTGTCTGTAAACAATTGTTGGAAAAATGATTTGTGTCGTGCACAAAGTAGATATCCTAACCGACTTGCCAAAACTATAGTTTGTTAACAAGAAATGTGTGGAGTGATTGGAATAACGAGTTTTAATGACTCCAACCTAAGTTTAAGTAAACTTCCGACTTCATCTGTACATACAATATGCATACACTATATGACATTCTTGCTCTCAACATGTACCTGCTCAGTGGTTTGGTCTTCTGGTGGTAAATCCATGTACTGCACTCTTTAGAAGAACATTCCTCTTTAGAGTTGGGCTCCTTGGAGGAGCAGGTAGCCTAGTGGATGGAGTTTTGGGCCAGTAACCGAAAGGTCGGTTACTGTCCCAAGGTCGGTTACTGGCCCGAATCCCCGAGATCACAAATCTAAAATCACTGATCACTGGTAGGCAGTCTTTGTAAGTAAGAATTTGTTCTTAACTGACTTGCCTCGTCAAATATGATTTTTTTCTCGCAAAAACATACCTGAAGCCAATTGACTGGTAATGGACCTGACAAACATAAAAAGGCTGTTTTGATCAGGGTCACCTGATAGGAATAGTAATTACAGTATAATAATGTCAGGATTGAAAGAGACAGAGTTACTCTCTCTTGTGACTACAGTACGTTTCTTCTGGTGATACTCTTCTATGGTATCGACAACATCCCAACACAGCACCACAGTTACTGGTTATGGAGTATGCAGATATTACACCAGGGTTCACTCTAAATCATGATTTTAAAAAAGCCAAACGCGTTGATCTGGAGATCTCCTCTGCTGAAGTTACTCTGTTCTGTTCTGTAGCTCAATTCTAACCCTAGCTTCTTGTCCATCTACAGAATTGACCATAACCCTGGAATTAACTCTAGCTTCAGTTGCCGCAAATAATAAAGCACATTAGGAAAAGCAGGAGTATGAGGCAGGGCGATTTACTACTTGATTAACTCCAGGAGTGAGAGGTTTATTTTATGGACCAAATGGAGAGACAACAACCCATGTGTAATAGGCTACATGGGGTGCCATTGACCATCATTAATGTTAATGTGCACTGTGATGACAGGAATGATGATCATGGTTGCATCCCCTGTCAATCATTGGTATCAATCATAAAACATATCATCAGTTGACTTGACTACTGTTTTAAATGCATAGTAAAGATAACTCTGTGTGGATTTGGTCAGCATAACCCAGGTCTATATTGGACTGGTTCATAGGCTACTGTGGTCTGTGTCTTTCTTTCTGACTTTGTCGCAAACCCTGATTGTGAATATATGATTTGATTTGATTTGTCAGAATTGCTCAATTTGACCTGAACATAAAATGTATTTTTCTCCAAGGACCATAACAAAAGCCAAATTAGAATTTTCAAAGGACTTGGAGTAGAATATAACATTCTTAAAAGAGCCACTTCATGGTACCAAATATATCACATTTAAAAATAAATCCCTTTAGCAGTTCAAATAAACAATACACAATAAGCTCCTCCCCTACTGCAGAGACCCACAATTATGAGATTTCTCAGCTACAGTGGTTGGAACATGAAGTCAACAGTCTATTCTTCCTCTACACATGAATCATGAAGGCATATTGGCTTATGAATACTTTACTTATCCTGGCAGCATTTTATTTTGGTATAGTATAGTGCTTCTAAAATATTTATTTTCAGATTGCAGAGGTGAAGAGGCTGTTGACCAGCAGAGTGGACATGTTACTGCCATTGATGCAAGACTGGTAAGACTCAGCTGTTCTCTTCTGGTACATCCAGTTAATTAACTAGGGACTCTCCTCAATATGTCCTGAGAAGAGATCGTTATTCAGAGGGGAGCAATAGTGATAAGTTCAAGAAGAGGTTTGATTCCTGCCTCAATTTCACATCTAGCTCTGTCCCCTTGATGATCCAGAGGTTGCAGCTGTCTGACTCTGCTGTGTACTACTGTGCTCTGAGGTCCACTCTGACAACTGGATATTCAGTCACTGTACAACAACAAATCAAAAGTCAAATCAAATCAAATGTATTTATATAGCACTTCGTACATCAGCTGATATCTCAAAGTGCTGTACAGAAACCCAGCCTAAAACCCCAAACAGCAAGCAATGCAGGTGTAGAAGCACGGTGGCTAGGAAAAACTCCCTAGAAAGGCCAAAACCTAGGAAGAAACCTAGAGAGGAACCAGGCTATGTGGGGTGGCCAGTCCTCTTCTGGCTGTGCCGGGTGGAGATTATAACAGAACATGGCCAAGATGTTCAAATGTTCATAAATGACCAGCATGGTCCAATAATAATAAGGCAGAACTGTTGAAACTGGAGCAGCAGCACGGCCAGGTGGACTGGGGACAGCAAGGAGTCATCATGTCAGGTAGTCCTGAGGCATGGTCCTAGGGCTCAGGTCCTCCGAGAGAGAGAAAGAAAGAGAGAATTAGAGAGAGCACACTTAAATTCACACAGGACACAGAATAGGACAGGAGAAGTACTCCAGATATAACAAACTGACCCTAGCACCCCGACACATGAACTACTGCAGCATAAATACTGGAGGCTGAGACAGGAAGGGTCAGGAGACACTGTGGCCCCATCCGAGGACACCCCCGGACAGGGCCAAACAGGAAGGATATCAACACAAGGTAGAGTGTTGTTCAGAAAATGTCACAAGCTTCTCAATGTTTGATGATACACTGAAAGAGGAGGAAACAATGATTTCATAGTCTTATGACACATGTAGCATATATCAGTGTGTTTTATTCTTCTCCCACCCATCTCACTATAGGCATGGAACTCCGGCTGAGGGCCTGTTGTTCAGACCTCTGGCAGTCTCTATGGGGGTGCCACAGGGTTCTATTCTCAGGCAGACTCTCTTCTCTGTATACGATATCGCTCTTTCTGCTGGTGATTCTCTGATCCAACTCTACGCAGACGACACCATTCTGTATACCTCTGGCCCTTCTTTGGACACTGTGTTAATTACTTCCTCACAAGCTTGGAAAAACAACATACAAGCTTTGACCGGACAAAGAGAACTTTTATCTCAAGTCAGTTTTCTGAAGGGGATGGAATTTTCTCCAATAGTCTTGAGGAGGATGTGACACATTGTAACGGTTCTCTTGTGGTGAAGGAGAGTTGGACCAAAATGCAGCGTGTAGATTGCGATCCATGTTTAATAAACAAAAGTAAAACACGAATCAATTACAAACACTACAAAACAAAGAACGTAATGAACGTAACGAAAACCGAAACAGCCTAAACTTGTGTAAACTAACACAGAGACAGGAACAAGGACACTAAGGACAATCACCCACGAAACACACAAAGAATATGGCTGCCTAAATATGGTTCCCAATCAGAGACAACGATAAACACCTTCCTCTGATTGAGAACCACTTCAGACAGCCATAGACTTAACTTAACCCCACTAAGCTACAATCCCAATACCAACACACCACATACAAAAACCCCATGCCACACCCTGGCCTGACCAAATAAATGAAGATAAACACAAAATACCTCGACCAGGACGTGACACACATGGTGGAAGTATCAAGCTTTCCTGCAACTACACAGTATCTGCTCCCCAACTCCTCCTCCATTCCTCCTCCTATTCACAGTGTATTAAGCATGTGCTGAAACTTTAGTAACTAGAGATCCACCGTATCCTCGACTGTCAGCTAACGTTGACAAGGTTCATGAACCCATACACATACTTTCTAGTGTCATTTGAAAATAGCACTTCCTAGAAGAAATGTAAATGAATGATTATCTTTTCACTTGTAATGAATATGACACAGAGTATGTAATAATGTCCCATGAACTGAAAATGTTTATCTAAACTTAACTTTATTCCTGGTGGCAGTTATAAACCCAACTTCAGAGACAGAACATGGCATGGAGGGAAGCAGTGTTATACTGTCTTGTAACTACTCTGGATCAGTAGACTATCTTCAATGGTATCGCCAATATCCCAGAACAGCACCGCAATTCATCCTCTACACTACAGACGCCTCAAAGCCCTCTGTAGTTAAAGCTGATACTACATACCCACGACTATCTGCTAACCTGAATAAAGAGAGAACCTGTGTGGATCTGGGGATCTCCACTGCTGAAGTGACAGACTCTACTCTGTTCGAAACCCAGAAACAATGTACAAAAATATGTGATTTATATAATAATGGAGGGAATCTACCTCCACCCCCACTTGTAGGTAAGAATTCACTCTCCATTAACTGAATGTGTACTAACAGAATGTACACTGTTCAGTATTGATTACAATATGTGACTCGGTCTTACGTAGCAAAATTTGAAATTGTGTTTTTTACATTGGATAAAAGTAGAGACAGAGCTACAAAATGGTATATCATACATTGCATTTGAGGAACAATGGGAAAGTAATTCCGCTTTGAAATTTGATCAACTTGTGAGCTCACTTTTGGAAAATGCCCTTTGAATGTTTTGGTATCTAGTGAAGAGGTCCTCTTTGTTTACACCCGTTCAGCATCGTTCACACCCTCTTAAGCTTTAGCCCCAGCCATCTCGTTTCACTCTCAGAGCGCACACTTGACGCTCTGGCCGATGATTTGTTTACCTCTAGATAACACGAAGACAGCCTAAACACCTCTGCTGGGAACAATTTCATGACGCTTTTTTTTCAGATGTTTACTGACACTGACCATATTCAACGGGTGTTGTACACACGTCATGTAATGTTAGCTAACGAGCCAGCTAATGTTAGCGATTTTATGAACAGTGCCAACAATGCCACAGTGCTGGGAGCTAGCCAACCAGGTTCAATGTTAGCTAGCTAACATTAAGCTCTAACTAGAAAAGCAAACGGCCCTGGGAAACAAATAATAAAGTCAGCTAGGGAGCCAGCCAGCTAACATTAGCTAGCTAGCTAACAGTACACTTTAGCTTGAAATTAAACCACTTTCTGTCAAAATTAGAAATGTGTAATATCTGAAAATATAGCTAGCTAACGCTGGACTATCCTACTTGTATACATCATCATGCATGATGGACGTGTCTCCCTGTCAGGAATGCCATACCACGGTTGCCCTTACTTTGAAGATGCGGAGACAGGTGTTTTCTCCATCTATTTGGCTATCATACTCTAAATACACTGATTTCAAAACGTGATCCTCCAGAAAGTGGAGAGCAACACTTATGCAGTTCCCCTACACAATACTTTTTTTTAAAGTCTCGTTCGACAGAATTATCAACACAGACTGATGAGCTCAAGTAGAAAAAAGCCTTCTATATGGCAGACAATCCAAACTCCTCTCTTGGCATGTCCAGCCCTCTCATTATCTCAGCCAATCATGGCTATTGGGAAGGTTGCTCACGTTTCCTGTGGCCTAACTAACAAGGATCGTAATTTAACAATTTTAGTAGTATTTATAAATAGCATACAAGTTTGTCATGAAGGCACATGAAAGTTCACATGTTCGAGAAGGCATTTCTTCCAAAAAACATACGCCTAGTTTCCTGGATCAGGTCAGATATGGTATTGTCAATATTAAGTGGTAATACACTTTCAAACACCAAGTGTGGATATACTGTACACTGTCTACATTGACTCAGTAATCCATGTTTTTCTTTTTTACATGTACAAGTGTTTAAGACATAAATACTCCAGACAGAGATGTAGTGGATGTTATGGAGGTTAGTAGTGTTAAACTCTCCTGTAGATACATCAGCTCATTAACCAACAGTCTGTTATGGTACATCCAGCACTCTGGATCCACTCCACAGTTCCTCATAGTGGACTACTCTGGGGTCATAACCAACACTGATAGTACAAAATGGACCATCACACATGAAAAATAGGAAATCCGTGTGGATCTGGAGATCTCCTCTGCTGAAGTGACTGATTCTGCTTAGTACTACTGTGCTCTGCAGCCCCCAGTGACAGCAAACCCAGAAACACTGTACAAAGACCTAGAACATCTGATTGAGAGGAGAAAGTTATCAACAGGCAGTAGAATGAAGACGAATATCTCCTAAACACTAACAATTGCACACTATTAATTTCAAACTGTTTTCTTTATAACGCAGTATAGCGTGGAGTAGAATAGTTTAAAAAAAAATCTTTACTACAATGTACATTAAACATACATCAAGGATTGCATGGCACACATATTAACACATTTTGTTCATCCCCACCCCCTGTATTTGCCAGTAGGTAGAGCTACAACATTTTCTCAAATCAGCAAGACTGAACGATTGCTGCCAAGAGGGTTATTTTAAGTTCATAATTTTTTTTAAATATTTTTGGGGATCGGTGTCCCCCCGTGGGATTATTGAGCTAACATAGGTTACTGATATAGGTTACTGTGATTAGCATGAGGTTGTAAGTAACAAAAATGACATGATATGAATCATCATTTGTAAACTGCTATCACAATACCCCAAATCAGCACCACAGTTACTGGTTATGGAGTATGGGGATATTACACCGGGGTTCACTCTAAATCATGAGAAAAATTCCAAACGTGTGGATCTGGAGATCTCCTCTGCTGAAGTGACAGACTCTGCTCTGTACTACTGTGCCATGGAGCCCACAGACAGTATGACTCAAAGATGTGAGATGAAGGCTGATGATCTTCATTCTCATCAACAGTGACACAATATTCTACTATTCTTAGTGGATTATTTGTAGATGGTATATATGGTATATATGGTCTATTGAGAAAAAAAAACTTAAAAAACAGCAACAACAATACATTTTCAGATAGAAATTAAGTCTAAAATAATCTGAGGAGGAGGCCAATAGGAACTGAAAACCCTTAATCACAAACCACAGAAGAAGAGTTACATATCCAGTTATCAGAGGAGGGGCCTCATAGTCAAACACTGGTATAGGCTGGGTATACCTGCAACCATGAGGATGTCTCTGTAGAGGATCTACTCAGCTCTCTCACTGTCTTATCTCTCAGTTGGTTTATCTAGTCTGTGTCAGGATGTCACTCATATTACTGTTGCTCCTCTCAGTGTTTGTAGGTGAGTGCTGAGTTCTCATCTTAAACCAAATCATATTTTGAATACAGTCACATGGCATTTATCAATTAATGATTGCATTAAAAACTAAGTAGCATTTTACTGGAAAGTTTCAATTCATTCTCTGTCATACTTTATGGGCACCTAATCCATGTATTGTTTATCTTTAGAAATGAACATTAACACAATGACAATACTTATGTTGTTGCAGGTGATAGTATGGAGCAGGAAACAATAACTCCAGTGAAGCCTGAAGTCAATGCTCTCCAAGGAACAGACATCACTCTCTCCTGCAACTACAAGGGCGACGTTAATAATCTACAATGGTACCGTCAATACCCCGGATCCAGACCAGAATGTCTTCTTTGGATCCTACAAACCAACAAGTATATTCAGAATACATCCATTACAACTCCACGACACACTGGTAGACTGAATGAAGAGAAGACCCGTGTTGACTTGATGATCTCCTCTGTTGAATTGGAAGACTCTGCTCTGTACCACTGCGCCTTGCAGCCCACAGTGACAGGAAACACAGATACACTGTACAAAAACCTGTCAAGACCCTTGGGGGTGAACAGTGCATTGTGTTCTGATCAATCAGTTATTATTTAGTGTACATTAATACATTTATTTTTTATTGTATCTCCACAATAAAACACATTTAATATTAATATTAGTCAGGATATAATACTTTATACTGTCTGCATCTTCCTGTTCTGATATAACATGATCAAAGATACTAGTACTATAAATACAGAATGAAGAAAATGTGTGGTGTTGTTTTGCTTCCTTTTAGCAGGGGTTCCCAAACGTTTTCACTTATGTGCCCCCATTGCAGCATTGTGGATCATTCCGCGACCTCAACCCACCTAGTTTTGTAAAGGGTACAAGCACTGTTCATGACACAAACTGTACATACCCTTCCTGATGGTAGAGAGAATTTTGCCGTTTTTAAGCTTATTTCCTGAAATTCTATACATTTAGTCATGGGGTGCAAAGAACATTTTTCCTTTTTAAATAACATTAATTATGTGATAATAATGTGTTTTAAAGTGATATTTGAGCAACATTTTTTTTTACAACATATATGGGCAAAAATAATGTTTAAAAAAAACTTTAACTGACATGGGCTAGTTGATCTGGACACTGCTGACAAGTTATAAATAGCTCTCTAAGGTATGCAATGAATAACATGACAAGAGGAACTGATGATGCAATACCCCATTTCGTAATTGCAACTTGTGTCACGCATAGGTGTAATAGGTGGCAGGGAAGTCAGGCGCAGGAGAGTCAAATGGAGTGTAAATATGGAGTCTTTTAATAAAGTTCCAAGAGTATGCTCCATAACAATAAATGTACAAACAAACAAAACATGGGTACGAGGACCCGACGCGCACCTATACAAACAATAACACTACACTGACAACAAATCAATCTCTGACAAAGACATGAGGGGAAACAGAGGGTTAAATACACAACAGGTAATGAATGGGATAGAAAACAGGTGTGTGGGAAGACAAGACAAAACCAATGGAAAATGAAAAAAGGATCAATGATGGCTAGAAGACCGGTGACGTCGAACGCCGAGCACCGCCCGAACAAGGAGAGGCAACGACTTCGGTGGAAGTCGTGACAACTTGTGCATTCTACTATTACAACTTTCAAGAATAAGTTTAAAGCCAAACTGAGTTCCTTAAAAGAAAATGTGGTGTTGGACTCCCGCGCCTCCCCTGCCGACCCCTCGCACGCCCACTAGGGTGTACACCCCACAGTTTGGGAACCACTGTTTAGAGGGCAGTAATTGTCATATTCTTCTTATTTTGGTTAACAGCATGCATTTTGAGGCAATATCAATAGAGGGCAGTTATGAGCTGAAATATCTCTATTTAGAACAATAGCAGAATCTAGAAGATGACATTTAGCAGAATTCCAACCCAGAAAGACAGTTGAACTCAAATACCCAACCACCTTTAGTGTAGAGAGGTAGAGCTACAAAGTCAATGAGTGCTTTAACATTACAGTATGTAGTCTACAATATGTTTGAGGAGATAATAGTGATACACTCTTACCTGACAACGTATAAAGCCAGTCATTCAGGAAGATGTTTTATGCAATTCCTCATTTTTCAATGTTCATTGGTAAGTGCATAGGTTCTGTAATACATTTTTAGATTGCAGACATATGCCAATAATGCATTTATGGTACATGAATTGCAATATGATTTATTCAAAACATGTTTAACATAATATCTTTCAGGTAGCAGTTATGAGGAGGAAATCATATCAGCCACAACTGAAGAGTGTGTTTTTGAGGATGATGGTGTTACTCCGTCCTGCAACTACACTGGCTCCTACAGTACTGATACTTGACTCAGGTACCAACAATACCAACCAGAATTCCTGCTCCTCCTTACTGAAGGAGGGTTAAAGATACATAATGAATTGACGCATCCTCGACTGTCTGTTAAACTGAATGAAGATAAGACCCATGTGGATCTTGACCTCTGCTGAGGTGACAGACTCTGTACTGAAGCACACAGTGACAGGATACGAAAAAAACACTGTACAAAAACCTGACAACATACAGTGTACTGTAGAAAGGAAGACATAACAGAAAACATTTCATAATGGTGTCAAGAGGAGGGGCTGTATAATCAAAGACCCACATGTAGCTTATAGATGTTTTGTTCAGGAAGTACCTAGTTAGTCAGGTCTCTCAGTGCTGTCTGTCGGTCTAGCAAGATGTTTTTCTTCTCAACTGTTCTCTTTTCAGCATTTTTAGGTGAGTTATTATATGGATTCAAATGTTTTAATTTAATCTTACAGTGAATGAACAACACAAAAACATGGTAATTGCACAAATATCAGTTACAACTACACAGTTGTACAGTTACAGATGTTATTTGTCCAAATATTTTTGCAGGAAACAGTTTTGGGGATTCAATAAACCCTGCGACTACAGAAGAGCTTGTTCAGGAGGGAAGGAATGTCCATCTCTTCTGCAAATATGATGGCACTGTTTACAATCTACAGTGGTACCGCCAATATCCCAGATCCAAACCAGAATTCCTCTTGTACATCACACCAGAAGGGTCTATATTTAAAGCTACTCCCCCACCTCCTCGTATGACAATTTCAATTGACAAAGTGGAGAAACTTGTGGATCTGAAGATATCTTCTGCTGATAAGACAGACTCTGCTCTGTACTACTGTGCCATGAAAACCACAGTGACAGAAAACTCTGACACACTGTACAAAAACCTGTCAAGAACCATGGGAGGAAACAGACATCCTGTATGACATACATAAGTAACATACCTACTGAATGTTAAGGGGTGGGACTTATGGTAGAGGAGGAGATGAACAACAGTATAGAAACATAAAACCAGGAGGAAACATTCAGAGACTGCTGAGATCTTGTTCATGTTCATTCTTGACCATATTGGGTTAATACAATAAAATACAACACAATCCAATTCATTGCATTTTGAATTTAATTCCATTTCAAATACATTTTCATGAACAATTGAATGTATGTATATTAAAACCATTCTCTATGCATGTGTCAGTTGTGAGGACCCTCATGCTGTTACGCTGTCGTACAACTATTCCAGAGCAGCTACTGCTGGAGATGAATTCTATTGGTATCAGCAAGACACAGCACAAAGGCCAGAATTATTCCTCTACATCTCGGGATCAGAGTTTACAAAGAAAGCAGATCCTCTGAAGTGAATAGAATGATATCAAACATGGATTCCATGTGGTTGATACCTTTCCATTGTCTCCATTCCAGCCTTTACTATGAGCCGTCCTCCCCTCACCAGCCTCCACTGATATACGTACAATATGCATCGTTGACATAACATCATTGCTCTCAACATGGACCTGCTCAGTGGTTTGGACCTCTGGTTGTAAATCCATGTGTTGCACTCTTTAGAGGAGCATACCTGAAGCCAACTGACTGGTAACGGACAAGACAAACATAAAAGGATCTTACACTGTTTTGGTCTGGGTCACGAGATACGAAAAATAATTACATTTCACATATCATCATGTCCTAATATTTCATTTTTTGTGTGACGATTTAGTGTCCTATAAAGTGAAATGTGCACAACATACAATACGATTGACAATTAGTTATTTATGCAAAAATAGACAACAAAAATATTACTGACCTTGTAATTCTTAGAACTTCCTCAACATTTAAATATGGTAAGCAAATGTAAGTACCAAGTTTTTTTTGTTTTATGTTTATCCATAAACAGCCGTTTCTGCAGCTCCTGCAGCTGATCTTCAGGTGAGGTACCTTCTTCAGCCGTTTCTGCAGCTCCTGCAGCTGATCTTCAGGTGAGGTACCTTCTTATCCTACATGTGCCTCCCATTACACCTTCTGAAGGACAGGCCCAAGTGAGCCAGGTGGCTCGTCCACTGCTTCTCACTCTTCAGCCACAACCAATGAGATGTTCTCTCTGCCTCCTGATCAGTTATATGACAGATCTTCTTTGTCCGTCCTCCTCCTATAGACTGCCCTCCACAGTCATGAAGTGACAATGTTTTTCTATGTATAATAATGATACAATAGTTCCATCTAGTGTTCAACATTCTGCTCAACAAGGTGAAACCTTGACATTGCTTGTATTTTCAAGGGCAAGTTACTAGTGAGAGTCAATATGTGTCAGTGGAGTCTCAAAGTTTGCTTCTATTCCTTTCAGCTGGAGATACAAGGTTTTTCATGGGCTGTGTCTCAATCCACAACATCAGCCTATGGTGGTCTTCTGCATCTGCGGTGGAAGGTGGCCGAGCTGCAGCGGTGTTTGTAAGGCCATGAGACATCCTGAAAATCGATCTTCTCACAAATATGTCTATAGGGTGTATAGCGTTTGGCTTACAAAATGTATATGACCACTCTATGGAAAGATTAGACTCTCGCTGTCGATGTGCCAACTTGTAACGTACCGTTTGGGCTACAAACAAATGTGACTCCACTGTGGAAAGGGTATATTCTCACGAACACGATGGAGAAATTAAACATTAAACTTTAAATTTTTGCCGTTATTCAATGCGGTTCTACAGGATTTAATAGTAAAGGCCGAAATGTATCAAGTAATTTTGTTTAAAAAAAATACACCTAAAGGGGTCATAAAATTCCAAATCTACTAGCTTCATTTTCCACTTTGCAGGTTTCGGTGTGGTATCATTTCCCCCAACAATTCAACTAAACAACTAAACTCCTCCCCTATTGCAGAGCCCCGCAATTCTGAGACTTCTCAGCTACAGTGGATGGAACATAAAGTCTTTAACAGTCTACTCTTCCTCTACACATGAATCATAATGGCACATTGGCTTAGGAATACTTTGCTTATCCTGGGTGCATGCTATTCTGGTACAGTATAGTGTTTTTCCTTCCTATTCTCTTTATCTGAATCTTAGCTAACGTGTTATTATACAATTATTGATTATTTAAAAAACTATTATTACTACTTTTTCAGATTGCAGAGGTGAAGAGGCTGTTGACCAGCAGAGTGGACATGTTACTGCCCTTGAAGGAGGACTGGTAACACTCAGCTGTAACTACACTACCAGTAGTACATCTCCTGATCTCTTCTGGTACGTCCAGTTACCCAGGGACTCTCCTCAGTATGTCCTGAGAAGAGATCGTTATTCAGAAGGGAGCAATAGTGATGAGTTCAAGAAGAGGTTTGATTCCAGACTGAATTTCACATCTAGTTCTGTCCCCTTGACGATCCAGAGGTTGCAGCTGTCTGACTCTGCTGTGTACTACTGTGCTCTGAGGCCCACTGTGACAACAGGATATACAGCTCCCTTACAAAAACTATTTGATAGTCTTATACTGTATAAGACTCTCAGAGAGCCTTGTGTAAGCTCTTCCTTAATGTTTCCTAAGGCAGAGTTAAGGAAGTGGTTTCACAAGCCTATGAGACAAGTTTTCTCTCTCCTTATATCCATCTCATAGAATGCATGGAGCCCTGGCTGAGGAACTTACTTATTCTTGCTGCATTTTGTTATGGTATTATAATATTATTTTCCTAATTCATTTGCTGCCTTTGATCCCATTCCTTTATTTTATGAAACATATTTCTCAGTATAATATTATCAGTATTAATGTCATGTTTGTAATCATATTACTCGATTATTTTCAGTCATTTTTCATGCCAATAAAGCTCTCTTCCAATTCAGGTCCAAATGTAGTAGTAAGAGACAATACAATTCCACTAAAATATCTAATGGATTAGAAAATAAATGATTGTTTAATTTTTAGAATTGGCCCAATTGTGTTACTTAGACGCATTTAGAAAAAGCTAAAATCAGTATTGTGTACAGAATAATGGAAAATCCAGCATCAGCCACAAGGAGGCCACATTACCAAGTAAGTGTTGCTTTCTACTCTAAAATGACTTGTTTACAGTATTTGAACATCCCCTCTGTGCTGTGCTGCATGGTCTAGGCCTGTGCTGCCACTAAGACAGGAATCAAGCGAGCAGACCAGATTCTATTTTGTAACATCAGGGTGTCTTGCTCTTTGTATCCTTTGATAATTATGGGACATTGGCTGTGGACCTCTTTGGTTCTTGCTGCACTTATCTTTGGTAGGATACAGATCGCATGATATTTTTCTCAATACCCTGATGTTACTTGGATCCTGACATTTAGTAACCAAGGGACTTTAGGATTCTATCAATTAGATGTGATGTGACGAAAATATGTTCCACAAAAATGTCAGATAGAAAAGTCCCAAGGCATTTTGTTATGTTATTATAATGTTCTTTTTTATTATTTGTTTAGTCTTGGCTCCCAATCCTTTCTTTTATCAAACATATTTCTCAGTTCAACACTACAAGTATTAATTTCATGTCTTTTTATTCACACAAATATGCTGCTTGATTATTTTCTCCCTAATACTAATGTGTATTACATCATTTTCCAGAATGCAGAGGAGAAGATTCAGTCATTCAGCCACCAGGAGATGTGACCATTAACCTTAACAGGTCACACTGGGCTGTCAATGTGATACTACGGATACAAATCCATAACTGTTGTGGTACAAACACGGAGCAAACGAGTACCCCAAGTATTTGATGTGTACTACTGTGCTCGGTGGACCACTGTGATAACAGGATATACAACCCCTTACAAAAACATACTGACCTACACAATGACAATATACCTGTCTGTACAGTATACAATACCACTTTGAAATTGACACAGTAACTTTCTCACTACCTCCCTGATAGTACCAAGACTAGTGGTAGCAGATGATGATAATCACAGTGATGAGGATGAGGATGATAATGATAATGATGATGATGCTGATGGTTATGCAATAAGTTATTTTTGATGCCAATAAAGCTATCTCTTCCAATGTAGCTCTAAAGGTAGATGTAAGAGACATTAAAATGCCATTACTATATCTCATGGATTAGAACACATACAGCTTCCAGAGAAAAAAGTTATACTCAGTATTGTGTACAGAGTAATGGAAAAGCCAGCATCCACCACAAGGGGGCCACATTACCAAGTAAGTGTTGCTTTCTACTCTAAAATGACTTCTTTACAGTATTTGAACATCCCCTCTGTGCTGTGCTGCATGGTTTAGGTCTGTGCTGTCACTAAGACAGGAATCAAGAGAGCAAACCAGTTTCAATATTGTAACATCAGTGTGTCTTGCTCTTTGTATCCTTTGATAATTATGGGACATTGGCTGTGGACGTCTGTTGTTCTTGCTGCACTTATCTTTGGTAGGATACGGCTCTTTTTCTCAACACCCTGATGTTACTGGAATCCTGACATCTTTCACAGAGTTATTCTTCTTTGTTTCCAGAGTGCAGAGGAGCAGACGGTGTAACTCAGTCAAAGAGAGAAGTGACTGCTTATGAAGGGGAAGACGTGTCTCTCAACTGTGAATATAACACCAGTTTATCAGCTCCATCTCTCTTCTGGTACATTCAATACACAAACGATTACCCTGAATATGTTTTGCGGAAGGATGTCATTGGACCAGGGGATATTGATGATAGATTCAAGGAGAGATTTGATGCCCATCTCAGTTCCATCACCAAATTAGTCCCCTTGACGATCCAGAGGGTGCAGCTGTCTGACTCTGCTGTGTACTACTGTGCTCTGAAGCCCACTGTGACAACAAGATATACAGCCCCATTACAAAAACACCATGTGTGCACGTGGGTGTGTACAGTACTTTTTTTTAAAGTCAATGGGAGGTGTTATACACTGCTCAACAAAAATAAAGGGAACACTTAAACAACACAATGTAACTCAAAGTCAATCACACTTCTGTGAAATTAAACTGTCCACTTAGGAAGCAACACTGATTGACAATACATTTCACATGCTGTTGTGCAAATGGAATAGATAACAGGTGGAAATTATAGGCAATTAGCAATACACCCCCAATAAAGGAGTGGTTCTGCAGGTGGGGACCACAGACCACTTCTCAGTTCCTATGCTTCCTGGCTGATGTTTTGGTCACTTTTGAATGCTGGCGGTGCTTTCACTCTAGTGGTAGCATGAGACGGAGTCTACAACCCACACAAGTGGCTCAGGTAGTGCAGCTCATCCAGGATGGCACATCAATGTGAGCTGTGGCAAGGTTTGCTGTGTCTGTCAGCGTAGTGTCCAGAGCATGGAGGCGCTACCTGGAGACAGGAGACATCAGGAGACTTGGAGGAGGCCGTAGGAGGGCAACAATCCAGCAGCAGGACTGATACCTCTGCCTTTGTGCAAGGAGGAGCAGGAGGAGCACTGCCAGAGCCCTGCAAAATGACCTCCAGCAGGCCACAAATGTGCATGTGTCTGCTCAAACGGTCAGAAACAGACTCCATGAGGGTGGTATGAGGGCCCGACGTCCACAGATGGGGGTTATGCTTACAGCCCAACACTGTGCAGGACGTTTTTCATTTGCCAGAGAACACCAAGATTGGCAAATTCGCCAATGGCGCCCTGTGCTCTTCACAGATGAAAGCAGGTTCACACTGAGCACGTGACAGATGAGACAGAGTCTGGAGACGCCGTGGAGAAGGTTCTGCTGCCTGCAACATCCTCCAGCATGACCGGTTTGGCGGTGGGTCAGTCATGGGGTGGGCTGGCATTTCTTTGTGGGGCCGCACAGCCCTCCATGTGCTCGCCAGAGGTAGCCTGACTGCCATTAGGTACCGAGATGAGATCCTCAGACCCCTTGTGAGACCATATGCTGGTGCAGTTGGCCCTGAGTTCCTCCTAATACAAGACAATGCTAGACCTCATGTGGCTGGAGTGTGTCAGCAGTTCCTGCAAGAGGAAGGCATTGATGCTATGGACTGGCCCGCCCGTTCCCCAGACCTGAATCCAATTGAGCACATTTGGGACATCATGTCTCGCTCCATCCACCAATGCCATGTTGCACCACAGACTGTCCAGGAGTTGGCGGATGCTTTAGTCCAGGTCTGGGAGGAGATCCCTCAAGAGACCATCCGCCACCTCATCGGGAGCATGCCCAGGCGTTGTAGGGAGGTCATACAGGCACGTGGAGGCCACACACACTACTGAGCCTCATTTTGACTTGTTTTAAGGACATTACATCAAAGTTGGATCAGCCTGGTTTCCCACTTTAATTTTGAGTGTGACTCCAAATCCAGACCTCCATGGGTTGATAAATTTGATTTCCATTGATAATTTTTATGTGATTTTCTTGTCAGCACATTCAACTATGTGAAGAAAAAAGTATTTAATAAGAATATTTCATTCGTTCAGATCTAGGATGTGTTATTTTAGTGTTCCCTTTATTTTTTTGAGCAGTGTATAATTGAGGCAGAGGAAAGGAAATGCCTTTTATAGCTGACAGTGAGAAACCAGGGGAGTCATTCTGTCATAACAGTATACTTGTGTCTTTTCACTGTGTTAAATAATACCAGTGACCAGATTTTATATTTGGAAATAAAATGAAAGTAATGTATATGACTAAACATTCTAAACATTCTCTCATAGAAATATCATTGATTCTATCTTTACAGTGATTTAGTAAACTAAACCGTTGTCACCACCACCACACTTCATTAAGAGAAAGCATTGAATGGGTTTTATGTCAAAGTGAAGAGCTACAAATGATCCTGTTCAAACTGTACATATGATGACAAGTGACATATTTCAGTTAGTTAGTTGGTCCAGCATATAGTATTTGAATGATGTTACTTGGTTTGATCTGGATGTTCTCTATAATTTGTAAGTGAGCCTGTATTGTTGATGCTAGTTAGTTTTTTAAAATTCCTGTCAATTGTTTTAGTTTCTATATTTTCTTTAGAGGACAGATTGCTGGGGATCACATTAGTCCTGCAAAGCATGCCGTCATAGGTACAGAGGGAGAACCTGTGACTCTGAGCTGCTCATATGATATACGCTGTGAATGTATTGACCTTTAATGGTACAGGCATTACCCTAACCAGGCTCCTCAGTTCTACAGTATAAAGGTGCAAGATCAGAAAGCGGTAGTGAACATATCTCTGATAAGAGATATAAATCCACAACGTCTCCAACATCTACTCAACTGATCATAACAAGTCTCACCCTGGCAGACAGCACTCTACTACTGTGCTCTCAGAGAGACGATGTGTAAAATATGCTGTTCTAAAACCAGCTGAGCAGAAATGCTTTGATGAAGCGGGGATCAAATTTGAACATCAAACCACAATTTCATAACATAATGGCAGAGGTTGAGATCAGAGAATTGTGATGTGCTTTGTGCAATCACCAGGCGGTCTAGTGTTTCTCTGTCTTCATATTCAACTGTGAGAAAAATGTATTCTTCTCTCTTCAATTAGTCGTTTTCAATTCCTTAATTTCTTTATGTGGTTGGAAAAGCACGTGGGAATATGACAAAGTGCAAAAATATTATTATTTGTAGTTAACTCTACACAATGTATACCACTTGGTGGTGTAGTATGAAAGTCAACCTGAAGGGGGCAACCTAACAAAGCACACAAACCCCTGAATCAGAGACAGACACCATACAGACAGACACCTCCCCATGGTCTACTACTGCATGTAATACAGAACAACATGAAGCATCAACAGTAGGACAGAGGGTGTCAAAGCTCTGTGATAGATAGATCAGCATTGTTCTGCTCCTTACCTTTTCCACTTCAAACTGACTGACTAGTCATGAGAAATTGGCTGATCCTTCACGTTCTGGCTGCATGCTGCTTTGGTATAACATCACTCAGTTTATCTGTCTCTTTCTGTCCAGTTGCTAATTTTATTTATATACATTATTATTATATGTTATGAAGATATATTTCTCTTTCTTTTCAGGGTGCAGAGCAGAAGAGAATGTAATACAGTCAACAGAAGATGTAATGGTCGTAGAAGGACAACCAACAAAACTCAGTTGTACATTTGATACCACTGATCAATCACCATATCTCTTCTGGTACAAACAACAAGCAAATGGCAACCCCGTGTTTATGCTGAGAGAGGATAAATTTGGAACTGGGGAAACTGCTACTGAGTTCAAGGAGAGATTTCATGCCCATCTGAATGTCACAGCAAAGTCAGTCCCCTTGACGATCCAGAGGTTACAGCTGTCTGACTCTGCTGTGTATTACTGTGCTATGAGGCCCACTGTGACAGCAGGATATACAGCCCTCTTACAGAAACTATAAGTTTCACATGTGCCCATAGAAACATTCAGTACCAGTGAAAAGTTGGGACAAAAGCACAATATGCATTTCAATATACTTTATGTACAGAAGTAGATCTGAATGATTTACTCTGTAGGCTACACAAGTGTTTGTTCATAATTTTTTTAAGAATACGTGTATGTTTTCACAACATATCAGAAAAATATGTTTATTATACATACTTTATGGAACATTTATGTCGTTGAAAATTGCTTTAGGCTACTTTCCATTTTATGTGAGCTAGACGTAAGCTTTTTACTTTGACTAATGTAATGCAAAGAGTGCTTATATCTAATACTGATGAGGTAAAATTGACTCGTACATTTCTTTAAATCTTTCCACTCTCTAAACAGACTCCTCCTTCATGTCTGTCTGTTGATGGTGATATACACGCTGAGATGGACATGGAAGAGAGAGAGAGGATCTCTACCTCTTAATGTAACTCACAGTCACTCCTCTGTGTGTTCTGTATAACCATGGTACTCTGTCTGATCATCTGGCTGGTTCTTCATGTATTCTGCTTCGGTATGATGGAACCTTTTCCCTTGTTGGTTTATCGTATCTTTAACACATTTTTACAATGGTTTTATCATTTCTAATATCTTTCAAATTATCACTCAGTCTTTCTTTTACTCCCAGAGTGCACAGCAGACCAAGTTCAACAGCAACCAGGAGGTGTCATTGCTACAGAAGGAGGACTGGTAACACTGAGTTGTCAATATAACACCAGTGCTAATAATGCATATCTATATTGGTTCAAACAAGAAGAAAATGACTTCCCTAAACATATGCTGAGCCGTTATTCATTTGGATCTGGAGACAACGCTGCGGGGTTCAAGGAGAGATTTGATGCCCGTCTCGATGCGGACTCAAAATCAGTCCCCTTGACGATCCAGAGGGTGCAGCTGTCTGACTCTGCTGTGTACTACTGTGCCCTGCAGCCCACAGTGAGAGGAAACCTGTGAAGACTCTACAAAAACCTGGGGGAAAAAACATCCCCTAGACATCCTGTCATTTTTTATTTCATCATTTTTATTTTTATTTTATATATTTTTATTATATTATATTTTTATTTCATCATTACTTTGTGTAAACAAACCTGTGAAGACGCTACAAAAACCTGGGGAAAAAAACTGACATCCCCTAGACATCCTGTCATTTTTTATTTCATCGTTACTTTGTGTAAAACAAAACACACACACTGAAAATGAACAATGAAAGCTTTTCAATGAACAACAAAAAAACAAATGTTAAAAATTTGAATGGAAGAGTGACAAAACTCAATCTATCTGAATGTGTTGCTTATTTATACTTTAGATTGTAGATTTCAATAGGAAAACAACAAACTGTGAATGAATGAATGCCTCATAATGAATAAATTGATATCTTGAAGATCTTGCATGAAGCAACTCTCCTTCCCTAAAATCAAGAAAATAAATGGAAATAAATAAGACAGTTTTATCCAATATTGTCACGCCCTGACCTTAGAGATCCTTTTTATGTCTTTATTTTGGTTTGGTCAGGGCGTGAGTTGGGGTGGGTATTCTATGTTCTATGTTGTGTAGTTCTATGTTTTGGCCATGGTTTGGTTTTGTAGTGTTTATTGTTTTGTTTGGCGTCATTTTCCAAATAAAGGGAAATGTACACTCACCATGCTGCACCTTGGTCCTCTTCTTTTAACGCCCGTGACAATTATCCAGTAGAGGGAGACTAAGGTAATCACATTTCAGTGCAGCCCTGCATTTTGAGGATGTAACAGTGGAATCAAGCAGCAACAAGAAGTCTGTTGTTACTTCTGCTCATCTGACAACTCTCTGTATTTGGGGTAGGACTTCAAAGGTTTGAGAAGAGATGGTCCATTCAAAATTAGAAAAAAGAGGGGTTGGTGGGTGTGGAGGAGTCGCGGGACACAATGGAAATAGTAAAAGCTGGGGGGTTAAAAGCTGTTGAGAAGCCTTTTGGTCCTAGACTTGGCGCTTTGGTTCCGCTTGCCCGAGGAAGCAGAGAGAACAGGCAATGGCTGGGCTCTTTGACTATTTTTAGGGACCTTTTTTTGACAACGTCTGGTGTAGAGGTCCTGGATGGCAGGCAGCTTAGCGCTACCCTCTGTAGTGCCTTGCTGTCGGAGGCCAAGGAGTTGCCGTACCAGGCAGTGACGCAACCAGTCAGGATGCTCTCGATGTTGCAGCTGTAGAACCTTTTGAGGATCTGAGGACCTATGCCAAATCTTTTCAGTCTCCTGAGGGGGAATAGGCTTTGTCGTGCCTTCTTCACAACTGTTTTGGTGTGTTTGCACCATGATAGTGTTAGGTTCTTATTTTTCAGAGTTAATAACCCACGGACACTAGAGAAACTTTAACCAAGTTAAAATTTTCCCAAAGGTTCTGTACAGCTGTAATCAGACAACCCAACATTTGTCCCATCCATATATTTATATCCCACTGAATACACTCCCTCTCTCCAATCCTTCTAGTTTATACCCAACAGGAAGAAGGTAACCAGATACTAAACCCTGATTACTCCCTTAAGGGGAACTGACCTCACCCTTCATTTGCTAACCTCACCGCTCATTTGCTGACCTCAACCTCTCCTTCACCTAATTCACAGATATCCCTCTGTTTTCCCTATATCAACACGTCACTCTCCTCTCCTCCATCAACACATTCCAAAGCCTTCTGGCTTTCTACAGAGAAAACCTTTCTCCTTTGATTCTATGCTTCTTCTCTATCATTGATTTAATATCTCCATGTTCCAAATGTCGAACCCAACAATAGTTTCTTGGGGATGTGGACACCAAGGAACTTGACGCTCTCAACCTGATCCACTACAGCCCCGTTGATGAGAATGGGGTTGTGCTCGGTCCTCCTTTTACTGTAGTCCACAATCATCTCCTTTGTCTTAATTTAAATTGAGGGACACTTTGTTGTTCTTGCACCACCAGGCCAGATCTCTGACCTCCTCCCTATAGGCTGTCTCGTCATTGTCGGTGATCAGGCCTACCACTGTTATCATCTGCAAACTTAATGATGGTGTTGGAGTCGTGCCTGGCCATGCTGTCGTGGGTGAACAGGGAGTACAGGAGGGGACTGAGCACGCACCCCAAAGGTGGCCCCCGTGTTGAGGATCAGCGTGGCGGATGTGTTCCCTACCCTTACCACCTGGTGGCGGCCCGTCAGGAAGTCCAGGATCCAGTTGCGAAGGGAGGTGTTTAGTCCCAGGGTCTTTAGCTTAGGGATGAGCTTTGAGGGCACTATTGTGTTGAACGCTGAGCTTTAGTCAATGAATAGCATTCTCACATAGGTGTTCCTTTTGTCCAGGTGTGAAAAGGCAGTGTGGAGTGCAATATAGATTGCATCATCTGTGGATCTGTTGGTGCGGTATGTAAATTGGAGTGGGTCTAGGGTTTCTGGGATAATGGTGTTGATGTGAGACATGACCAGACTTTCAAAGCATTTCATGGCTACAGACGTGAGTGCTATGGGTCGGTAGTCATTTAGGCAGAAGGGAGCAATGGTGACTAGTTAAAGAAGAGGCTCCATTTCACATCTACCTCTGTCCACTTGATGATCCAGAGGTTGCAGCTGCCTGACTACTTCTTACTACTGTGCTCTGAATCCCACGGTGACAGCAGGAGATTTAGTCAATGTACAACAACACAGTGTTGTTCAGACAATGTCACAAGCTTCTCAATATCAGATGATACATAGAAAGAGGAGGAGTCTCATCATGGCCTCGTTACATCAGTGGCTGAGGAATGTACTGATTCTTGCTGCATGTTGTTGTGGTATGATCATATGTTCCTAATCTGTTTACTGCCTATGCTCCAAGCCCTTTATTTAATTCAAACATATGTTTAAGTTTTCTACAACTACTACTAATTTTATACATTTTAAATCCCTATATCATGTTGCTTAACTCCCCTCTCAGACAAAAACAAATGTGTGTCCTTTTCCAGAATGCAGGTGAAGACACGGTCACTCAGCCACCAGGAGATGTGACCGCTAAGGGAGGACAGGTCGCACTGGATGGTCAATTTGAGACTTTAGTTACTACAAATCTAAATCTGTTCTGGTACAGGTATGAATCTACTTACTTCCCAAAGTTTATGTTGGGATGTTTTTCTTTTGGAGGTATAAATGCCACTGGATTTGAGGAGAGATTTGATGCTGTTGGTAAAATTATGATTAAATGACTGAACAAATGATTTTAAATGGAACTGTAACTAAGTCAACTTATACTCTGTTTTATTATATCTGATTAACAATATGAGTTCATACGATGGGATTGTGTGACACGGACAAGGAGTAATTAAAGTTAATGAACACCATTGCAACTCGGCAGAAACGAATGGGTTGTGGACTGTGTAAACACATGAGGTCGTTAACCTATGACCCTACAGAAACGTAGCTCTGGGGTTTTTAGACAAGACAGTGAGTGCATTCCTAGGTTTTCTGTTTATTAGAACTGTCAGCTCAGTGGTGATTGATAATGTTGAGGGGTCAAAAGTTACCTGGGAGTGTGTTAGTAAGTTAGAATGAACTTTTCACCTCACTTTGTCCTGGTCGAGAGGAGGGAATTCTGTTAAAGCAATGAAATTATCTGTATATAAACCGTTGCTCGTGGTTAAGTGGCAGCGCGCTCCGAGAATAAATTCTGTTACCTATCATTGAAAAGACTGGTCTTCATCTATTTTATGCAAATAAGAATCTTACAAATTCTCATAAAATAGATTAAGGGTTTTCAATTAATGAAAGCACATTGGCATAATTAAATTACACTAACAGATGCCCATCTAGATAAAGACTCAAGATCTGTCCCCTTGACGATCCAGAGGGTATATCTGTCTGACTCTGCTGTGTACTACTGTGCTCTGAAGCCCACTGTGACAACAGGATATACAGCCCGCTTACAGGGGTGTCCTCGGATGGGGCCACAGTGTCTCCTGACCCCTCCTGTCTCAGCCTCCAGTATTTATGCTGCAGTAGTTTATGTGTCGGGGGGCTAGGGTCAGTTTGTTATATCTGGAGTACTTCTCCTGTCCTATTTGGTGTCCTGTGTGAATTTAAGTGTGCTCTCTCTAATTCTCTCTTTCTCTCTTTCTTTCTCTCTCTCGGAGGACCTGAGCCCTCGGACCATGCCTCAGGACCACCTGACATGATGACTCCTTGCTGTCCCTAGTCCACCTGGCCGTGCTACTACTCAAGGTTCAACTGTTCTGCCTTATTATTATTGGACCATGCTGGTCATTTATGAACATTTGAACATCTTGGCCATGTTCTGTTATAATCTCCACCCGGCACAGCCAGAAGAGGACTGGCCACCCCACATAGCCTGGTTCCTCTCTAGGTTTCTTCCTAGGTTTTGGCCTTTCTAGGGAGTTTTTCCTAGCCACCGTGCTTCTACACCTGCATTGCTTGCTGTTTGGGGTTTTAGGCTGGGTTTCTGTACAGCACTTTGAGATATCAGCTGATGTACGAAGGGCTATATAAATAAATTCGATTTGATTTAAGAAACTTTGATAGTGATTAACAATGTAACACAGCCAACAGACGATGTAGTGGTCGTAGACGGACAACCAACAAAACTCAGTTGTACATTTGATACAACTGATCTATTGCCATATCTATTTTGGTACAAATATCAAGCAAATGGCAACCCCATGTGTATGCTGAGAAAGGATACGTTTGGAGCTGGGGAAACTGCTACTGAGTTCAAGGAGAGATTTCATGCCCGTCTGAATGAAAATCTGTCCCCTTGACGATCCAGAGGGTGCAGCTGTCTGACTCTGCTGTGTACTACTGTGCTCTGAGGCCCACTGTGACAACAGGATATACAGCCTCATTACAAAAACTATTTGATAGTATGATATAACTCTCTAAGAGAGCCTAGTGGAAGCTCCTCCTCGATACTTCCTTGGGCAGAGTTAAAGAAGTGGTGACACATGCAAGTGTGTTTGCTCTCTCCTTACCTACACATCTCACAGTAGACATGGAATCTTGGCTGAAGAATATTCTGATCCTTGCTGCATTTTGTTGTGGTATGATAAAAATATATATATATTTGCTTACCAGCCATTGCTTAAATGATACCTTTCTATTATCATGTAAAATAAAGTTGCTCAATCTATATGCTTCTAGTGATTTAATGTGTATAAATCATCAAACAGCCTTTCTTTTTCTACGTATATAATTTCTCTCCAGAATGCAGAGGAGACAGAGTGTTACAGACAAAAGGAGTTGAGATGGCTACTGAAGGAGGACAAATAAAAGTTGCCTGTCATTACGAAACAGACGATCCAAATCCATATCTATTCTGGTACAAACAGGGAGAAAACGATTTCCCCAAGTATATGCTTATGAGGTTCAATTTTGGAACTGGGGACAATGCTGCTGACTTCAAGGAGAGATTTCATGCCGATCTCGATGCCAACTCCAAATCAGTCCCCTTGACGATCCAGAGGGTGCAGCTGTCTGACTCTGCTGTGTACTACTGTGCTCTGAAGCCCACTGTGACAACAGGAGATACAACCCCTTTACAAAAACATACTGAGCTACACACTGACAATACACCTGTCTGTATAGCATACAGCACCACTTTGAAATTGACACAGTAACTTTCACACTACCTCCTTGATACTACCAAGACTAGTGGTAAGCAGATGATGATAATCAGTGCAATGTTAATGATGATTGTACAGTAAGTCATTTTTTATGCCAATAAAGCTACCTCTTCCAATTCAGCTCTAAATGTCAGCCTAGTCTCATAGACTAGACTTAACATAGTAAATGTAAATCCGAGACACTCAAATTAGCATGAAATATTATGTTTGTTATGGTTACATAAAACAGAAAGTTACTTAAGGCAAATCCTTAACCCTTTTAACTAACCCTTCCCCTAACTTAACCCTTTAACCTAACTCCTAATGTTAATGTTAGCCACCTAGTCACATAGCTAACTTCAGCATCAACAAATTGGAATTCATATCATACATTTAGCAAAGTTGTAGCATATTATATAAATTATAATTCTAAAAATATCTTGAAAATGTATGATAGACATCCACAAATTAGTGCATAATATTAGTACACAATATATATGAAATGTAACAACAAATGGAGTGGTTGGATTTACTTACAGGATAATACGAAATGCTCTGAGACCAGGTTGTAAACGTAGATGTAAGAGACATTAAAATTCCATTACAATATGTCATAGATTAGAAAATAGACCATTGCTTAATTTTTACAGTTGGCCAAGTAGTGTTACTTAGATGAATTTACAAAAAGCAATATTCAGTATTGTGAATAGAGTAATCATCAACCAGCATCAACCACAAGAGGGCCACATTATCAAGTAAGTGTTGCTTTCTACTCTAAAATGACTTGTTTACAGTATTTGAACATCCCCGCTGTGCAGCATGGTCTAGGCCTGTGCTGCTTCAAAAACAGAAACCAAGATAGCACACCAGTTTCTATATTGTAACATCAGGGTGTCTTGCTCTTTGTATCCTATGATAAGTATGGGACATTGGCTGTGGACCTCTGTGGTTCTTGCTGCACTTATCTTTGGTAGGAAATGGCTCTACCTATCTTTTTCTCATACCCTGATGTCACTGGAATCCTGACATTTTGTGACCACGGGACTTTAAGACTCTATCTGCGCAAAGCGAAGTAATTGAGCATCAAAGTTTTCACATTCGAGATCTCAGAACTGTTTTGCAATGAATTGTTCTTTCATAACCCATTAATATTATCACCTTAAATGTACCTAAAGTGCAGATTACCAAAATCCTGAGACATTTGTAAGTCAGTTTGTTTAGGGTGTTGCAATTACAGATAGAAAAATCTGACTACACAGACCATGAAGAACCATCCAAATATCAATTAGATATGATGTTACTAACACATTTTCCACAAAAATGTCATATAAAACCTTGTGGTCCCATGGCATTCTTCTTTGTTTCCAGAGTGCAGCAGAGCAGACAGTGTTAGTCGAAGAGAGAAGTGACTGCTTATGAAGGAGAAGATGTGTCTCTCAGCTATAAATATAACACCAGTTAATCAGCTCCATCTTCTGGTACATTAAATCCACAAATTATTACCCTGAATATGTTTTGCAGAAGGATGGACCAGGGGCTATTGATGATTGGTTCAAGTGGAGATTTAACCTCTATGGGATCGTTGAGCTAACGTGCGCTAATGTGATTAGCAATAGGTTGTAAGTAAACAAGAAAACATCCCAGGACATAGACCTATCTTATATGGGCAGAAAGCTTACATTTGTAACGTCTGCGTCAAACTCACACTCCCAAACACTTAGATCCCCTGAATTCATCCCACTTTCCAGCTCACTCTCCAGATCCCAATCACCGGGATTCTAATCACCTGTTCACACACCTGCATGTAATCATCCCACGCGATTTAGTTCAGTTCCTTGCACCTCATCACTGTGAGGTATTGTTTGTTTTAAGACACACTTTTTCTGAGCGTTTACCTGCCTCACTCACAACACCTTTCGCCTATTCCTTGCCTGTACTGTTGCCATTTTTGAACCTACCGTGTATGACCTTCTGCCCTCCCCTGGGCCCAGCTATCTTCCTCATCCTATGGTGCCTTTCACTCAACACCGGCTGTGCTCTGCCCTTGAAACCAGCTCTCTGTCTCCCCAGTGTTCATTACAAAATGATTGTTAGTCTAACTGCGCTGTCCAATTCACAGTAGCTATTACAGTGAAAATACAATGCTATTGTTTGAGGAGAGTGCATAGTTATGTACATCAAAATGTATATATTAACCAATTAGGCACAATTGGGCAGACTTCATACAACATTTTTTTACAGAAATACAATAGTTCATTGGATCTATCTAAAACGTGCACATACACTGCTGCCATCTAGGATGCCATGCTGAATTGGTAAATTCTAATGCTAATGTCATTGTTTGAAATTAATATGAAATATTATTCATTTGAGATTTTTTTGGTTGATTTTCTTATTTTATTTGCATTATATAAAAACATCATCTGTAATGAAATGTGCACACTGGCAATACTGTGTGATATATATTTTTAATTCATTTTACATAAACTTGGAATGGAACAGCACTTCACCATAGTGATTATGTTCCCTGTACTCTATATATATCTGTTTATTTTTACGTGTTGATACAGAGCTCATACGTGAAAGTCTTGTTACTGATTTTTAAAAGTCTTTCACAGTGGCAGTGATTCTGATTATGAGCCGCCAATGTCTAGGTTTCCATCTCCCTCTGAAGCTGGTTCATCCAGCCGGACCCCCGCTGTCTCCGGCTCCACATCTAACCGGCCATCTAGAGTAGAGAAGTCAGTGACAAAGAAGAGGAGGTGGGGAAGAGAGAAACCTGCAGACAGAGGGCCAGAGGGTCGTTGGCACTCTGTGTTAGAAGATGATGTGGAACCAAATCCACCAGTTTTTAGACCCAAAAGGCAGCCAGGACCTCAACTGGACATGACTGCAAAGCACAGTCCCCTTCAACTTTTTCAACTGTTTTTCACCTCGTCAGTTGTTGATTCCCTGGTAGTGAACACCAATAAGTATGGGGCTAAGAAGCAGGCAGGAAAGAAAGAGGCATGGAAGACCATTTCCATGTCAGACCTTTTCTGCTACTTTTCAATGGTCATTTACATGGGGCTGGTGAAGTTGAAAACTCTAAGGGAAAACGTCAGCTCTCTATCAGCTGGGGGCGGCAGGGTAGCCTAGTGGTTAGAGCGTTGGACTCATAACCGGAAGGTTGCAAGTTCAAACCCCCGAGCTGACAAGGTACAGATCTGTTGTTCTGCCCCTGAACAGGCAGTTAACCCACTGTTCCTAGGCTGTCATTGAAAATAATAATTTGTTCTTAAATGACTTGCTTGGTTAAATAAAGGTCAAATAAATGTAAAAAACTGCCTTTCATGTCTTGTAAAAGGTTTCTGACTATCTCATGTGCGCTTCACATCAGTGACCCAGAAGTTGATGGGGAGAATGACAAGAACAGAGGCACACCAAGGTTTGATAGGCTCTGTAAAATAAAACCTCTCTACCCCAGCATTGTTGATGCCTGCAAGACTTATTTTCAGCCCGCCCAGAACCTGTCCATCGACGAGAGGATGGTAGCCTCAAAGGCCAGAATCAGCCTCAAACAATACACGTGTAATAAAAACCAACCAAATGGGGTTGCAAACATTTTTCTAGACAAACATTTTTCTATCATTTCATTGACATTGCTGTGGTGAATTCCTTCATCCTCCAGAAGGAAATGGACAAGAGCTGTGGACAGTCCCCCATCTCACAGCTAGCCTTCAGGGAGCTGCTCATCCAGGAGCTTGCTAGCTACAGCAAGTCCACTGCAGCACCTTCTGCTCCAACCAGTGGTGTTCACCTGCCCAGATTCATCTCTGCAGGCATGAATGTGCCACAGGGCAAAAAGGGCACAGTAGGGCGATGTCGTTGTGCCCTTCGTCACAGGAAATGCCCCATCACCTGCACCACCTGTTCAGTAAGCCTCTGCTTTACAGCAGAAAGAGACTGTTATGTGCCATGGCACCAGCAGCACAATAGTGTGTAGAGGACTGAGGGTCTCCACAATATTGTAAATAGAAAATGTGTAAATAGTTACCCGTGTTATTTGTTTGTTTATTATTATTTATTTATTTTATTATTGTTATCATATATATATTTATTTTTTTGGGGGGTGTGTTAGAATATAATTTATGTATTTTGTATATAGTTATTTCCTTCAAAATGTATCACTGTACCAATTCGGCCACTTGGGTACATTTGGGTACATTTGTGTGGGACACCTGGGTGACTTCATGCTCAATGTCATGTAGCTCGCTCATTTTTGAAGTTATCTGTCTAAAACTTTGCTCAGCTATTGTTGCCATTTTATGTTCTTCATTCGAACCATCCCCAGCATCCTATCTATGTTTGGCTGTTCTTTGCCATTTGAAAGATGATGAAGCAACAATTAAAAACAGAAAATGTATGTTTATTTCCTTGTATTTTCTTCTACCAGGTCTATTGTGTTATATTCTCATACATTCTATTCACATTTTCACAAAATTCAGAGCGTTTCCTTTCAAATGATATCAAGAATATGCATATCCTTGCCTCTGGGCCTGAGCTACAGGCAGTTAGATTAGGGTATGTCTTTAGGCGGAAATTGAGAAGAAGGGGGGGTACCCCAAAGAAGTTAAGCCACTTTGCCACAACTTTGGAAGTATGCTTGGTGTCATTGTCCATTTGGAAGACCCATTTGCGACCAAGCTTTAACTTCCTAACTGATGTCTTGAGATGTTGCTTCAATATATCCACATCATTTTCCTCCCTCATAATGCCATCTATTTTGTGAAGTGTACAAGTCCCTCCTGCAGCAAAGCACCTCCACAACATGATGCTGCCACCCCCGTGCTTCACGGTTGGGATGGTGTTCTTCGGCTTACAATCATCCCCTTTTCCCTCCAAACATAATGATTGTCTTTATGGCCAAACAGTTCTATTTTTGTTTCATCAGACCAGAGGACAATTCTCCAAAAAGTACAATCTTTATCCCGATGTGCAGTTGCACAGTTTCAGGTTATGTCGATATAGGATTTGTTTTACTGTGGATATAGATACTTTTGTACCTGTTTCCTCCAGCATCTTCACAATGTCCTTTGCTGTTGTTCTGGGATTGATTCACACCGAAGTACGTCCATCTCTAGGAGACAGAATGCGTCTCCTTCCTGAGCGGTATGATGGCTGCGTTGTCCCATGGTGTTTAAACCTGTGTACTTTGCGTTTGGAAATTGTTCCCAAGGATGAACCAGACTTGTGGAGGTCTACAATTTTTCTTCTGAGGTCTTTGCTGATTTCTTTTGATTTTCCCATGATGTCAAGCAAAGAGGCACTGAGTTTGAAGGTAGGCCTTGAAATATATCCACAGGTACACCTCCAATTGACTCAAAGGATGTCAATTAGCCTATCAGAAGCTTCTAAAGCCATGACATCATTTTCTGGAATTTTCCAAGCTGTTTAAAGGCACAGTCAACTTAGTGTATGTAAACTTCTGACCCACTGGAATTGTGATACAGTGAATTGTAAATGAAATGATATGTCTGTAAACAGTTGTTGGAAAAATTACTTGTGTCATAAACATAGTAGATGTCCTAACCGATTTGCCAAAACTATAGTTTGTTAACAATACATTTGTGGAGTGGTTGAAAAACACGTTTTAATGACTCCAACCTAAGTGTATGTAAACTTCCGACTTCAACTGTATATATTTTTTTATGAATAAAAATGCATGTTTTATTCATTGTATTATCTTTCACCAGATCTAATGTGTTATATTATCCTACATTCATTTCACATTTCCACAAACTTCAAATAGTTTCCTTTCAAATGGTATCAAGAATATGCATATCCTTGCTTCAGGTTCTGAGCTACAGACAGTGAGATTTGAGTATGTCATTTTAAGGTCATTTGAAAAAATGCCCATCTCAATTCCTTCACCAAATCAGCTCCCTTGATGATCCAGAGGGTACAGCTACTACTGTGCTCTGAAGTCCACTGTGACAACACCCCCCTTCCAAAAATGATTTGATTGTGTGATATAAGACTCATAGAGAGCCTAGTGGAAGCTCCTCCTCAATGCTTCATAAGGCAGAGTTAAAGAAGTGGTTTCAAAAGCTCTTGACACGTACTGTGCGAATGTGTTTGCTCTCTCCTTACCTATCCATCTCACAGTTGACATGGAATCTTGGCTGAATAAACTTCTGATCCTTGCTGCATTTTGTTGTGGTATGATAACTATCATTTATCATGATAACTATTCATTTATTTATTTGCTTACTGTCTTTTCTCCAACCCTTTTATTTTGTAAATATACATTTCAGTACAATACTACCAGTATTAATTTAATGCGTTTTTATCACCTCAATCATGTTCCTTGATTATTTTCCTCCTAATACAAATGTGTATTACATTATTTTCCAGAATGCAGAGGAGAAGACTCAGTCATTCAGTCACCAGGAGATGTGACCGCTACTGAGGGAGAACAGGTCACACTGGGCTGTCAATTTGATACTGTAGATGGAAATCCATATCTGTTCTGGTACAAGCAGAGAGCTAATGACTTCCCAAAGTATATGCTGAAACGGGCTACTTTCGGATCAGATAATGCCATTGAATTCCAGAGGAGATTCGATGCCCATCTCAATTTAACTACATTTAAATCCGAATCAAAATCAGTCCCCTTGACGATCCAGAGGTTACAGCTGTCTGACTCTGCTGTGTTCTACTGTGCTCTGAGGCCCACTGTGACAACAGGATATACAGCCCCCTTACAAAAACTATAAGTTACACATGTGTCCATAGAAACATTCAGTACCAGTGAAAAGTTGGGACAAAAGCACAATATGCATTTCAATATACTTTATGTACAGAAGTAGATCTGAATTATTTACTTTGTACATTAACTGTAAAAGAATACCTGTACGTGTTCACAACCAGTAATATCTAACAATTTCACAGCAACTATACACACAAATCTAAGTAAAGGAATGGAATAAGAATATATACATATAAATATATGGATGAGCAATGACAGAGCGGCATAGGTAAGATGCAATAGATGGTATAAAATACAATATATACAGTGGGGAGAACAAGTATTTGACACACTGCCGATTTTGCAGGTTTTCCTACTTACAAAGCATGCAGAGGTCTGTAATTTTTATCATGGGTACATTTTAACTGTGAGAGGCGGAATCTAAAACAGACACATCCAGAAAATCACATTGTATGATTTTTAAGTAATTCATTTGCGTTTTATTATAGACAGTACCCTGGATCAGCACCCCAATTCCTCCTCTACACTACAGTCACCTCAAAGCCCTCTGTAATAAAACCTGAAGACCCTCGACTGTCTTTTAATCTGAATAAAGAGAGAACCTGTGTGGATCTGGATATCTCATTTGATGAAGTGACAGACTTTGCTCTCTACTACTGTGACATGGAGCCCACAGTGACAGGAAACACTTCCTCATACAAAAAGATTAGTCTGACACAAAGATGTGGGATGTAGGAATTTTGTTTAGAATTCAATTCATCCTTATCAACATACAATTCTTACTATTAGGGTTCATTTGCAGATTATACATGTGGTATAGATAGGTATATATACAGTTGAAGTCTGAGGTTTACATACTCCTTAGCCAAATACATTTAAACTCAGTTTTTCACAATACCTGACATTTAATCCTTGTAAAAATTCCCTGTCTTTGGTCAGTTAGGATCACCGATTTCTTTTAAGAATGTGAAATGTCAGAATAATAGAGAGAATGATTTATTTCAGCTTTTATTTCTTTCATCACATTCCCAGTGGGTCAGAAGTTTACATACACTCAATTAGTATTTGGTAGCACTGCCTTTAAATTGTTTAACTTGGGTCAAATGTTTTGGGTAGCCTTCCACAAGCTTCCAACAATAAGTTGGGTGAATTTTGGCCCATACCTCCTGACAGAGAAGGTGTAACTGAGTCAGGTTTGTAGGCCTCCTTGCTCGCACATGCTTTTTCAGATCTGCCCACAAATTTTATATAGGATTGAGGTCAGGGCTTTGTGATGGCCACTCCAATACCTTGACTTTGTTGTGCTTAAGCCATTTTGCCACAACATTGGAAGTATGCTTGGGGTCATTATCCATTTGGAAGACCCATTTGCGACCAAACTTTAACTTCCTGACTGATGTCTTGAGATGTTGCTTCAATATTTCCACATCATCAACAGTGACACAGTATTCTACTATTCTTAGAGAAGGTTTATTTGCAGATGGTATATATAGTATAGCATGGTCTAGTATTGTGGATGTATCGAAAAAACAAAAAAGCAAAAACAAGACATTTTCAGATAGAAATTAAGTCTAAAATAAACTGAGGAGGAGGCCAGTAGGAACTAAAAACCCTTAACCACAAACCACAGAAGAAGAGTTACATATCCAGTTATCAGAGGAGGGGCCTCATAGTCAAACACTGGTATAGGCTGGGTATACCTGCAACCATGAGGATGTCTCTGTAGAGGATCTACTCAGCTCTCTCACTGTCTTATCTCTCAGTTGGTTTATCTAGTCTGTGTCAGGATGTCACTCATATTACTGTTGCTCCTCTCAGCGTTTGTAGGTGAGTGCTGAGTTCTCAACTTAAACCAAATAACATGTTGCTTTTTTTCAATGAATGATTGCATTAAAAACTAAGTGGTATTTTACTGGAAAGTTTCAATTCTTTCTCTTGTCATACTTTATGGGCACCTAATCCATGTCTTTTTTCTCATTTGGAATAAACATGAACACAATGATAATACTTATGTTGTTGCAGCTGATAGTATGGAGCAGGAAACAATAACTCCAGTGAAGCCTGAAGTCAATGCTCTCCAAGGAACAGACATCACTCTCTCCTGCAACTACAAGGGCGACATTATCAATCTACAATGGTACCGTCAATACCCCGGATCCAGACCAGAATGTCTACTTTTGATCCTACAAAGCGGCATGTATATTCAGAATACATCCATCACGACTCCACGACACACTGGTAGACTGAATGAAGAGAAGACCCGTGTTGACTTGATGATCTCCTCTGTTGAATTGGAAGACTCTGCTCTGTACCACTGCGCCTTGCAGCCCACAGTGACAGGAAACCCAGACACACTGTACAAAAACTTGACAACATATACTGTAGAAAGAAAGCCATAACAGAAAACATTTCATGATGGTGTCAAGAGGAGGGGCTGTATAATCAAAGATCCACATGTAACTTATGGGATGTTATTGTTCAGGACGTAGCTAGTTAGTCAGGTCTCTCAGTGCTGTCTGTCGGTTTCTCAAAGGTCTCTATCATGAAGTTTTTCTTCTCATTTGTTCTCTTTTCAGCTTTCTTATGTGAGTTATTATTCGTATTTAAATATTTAAATGTAATCTTACAGTGGATGAACAGCACAAAAACATTTGAATTGCACATGTGTAATGTTTAAATGTTCGTTACAACTGCACAGTTGTACAGTTATAGAAGTTATTTGACCAAATATTTTTTGCAGGAAACAGTTTTGGGGATTCAATAAACCCTGCGACCATCACACCAGAGGGGTCTATATTTAAAGCTACTCCCCCACCTCCTCGTCTGACAGTTTCCATTTACAAAGTGGACAAATGTGTGGATCTGAAGATCTCTTCTGCTGATGTGACAGACTCTGCTCTGTACTACTGTGCCATGAAGACCACAGTGACAGGAAACAATGACACTGTACAAAAACCTGTCAAGATCCATGGGAGGAAACAGACATCCTGTATGACATACTTAAGTAACATACCTACTGAATGTTAAGGGGAGGGACTTATGGTAGAGGATGATCTGAACAACAGTATAGAAACATAAAACCAGGAGGAAACATTCAGGGACTACTTAGATCTCTCTGTCCGTTTGACTATCTTCATCTAAGATGCAGTGGCTGTATTCTGTGTTGTTCCTGACCATATTTATCCGTATGTGACACAATAAAATTCAATGCAACACATTGCCATTTGAATTCAATTCAAATTCAAATACATTTTCATGAGCAATTAAAAATATCTGTATTGAAACCATTCTCTATGCAGGTGTCAGTTGTGAGGACCTCACTCCACTCAAGAAAGAGATTACTGTTTAGAGGGAACTACACCAGGACAGCTACTGCTGGAAATGAATTCTATTGGTATCACCAAGACACAGCACAAAGGCCAGAGTTCCTCCTGTACATCTCAGGTAGAGAATTTATAAAGAAAGCAGATCCTTTGAACACTCAAATAACTGCAAAACTGAACAAAGAGAAGACCCGTGTGGATCTGGAGACCTCCTCTGCTGATGTGACAGACTCTGCTCTTTACTACTGTGCTTTGATAAGCACTGACAGGAAACCTACACATACAAAAACCTCAGCAGGGACCACGTCAGCAGGGATGTATCCAGTTTCTTTATGAACTTGTGTGTAACCCTTTGTTGACATGAAAACAGTGCCTCTAATATTTCTTCTTAATATAGATTATGACTCCAATTTTTCACCTGTCCTTAATTTGATTGTGGCATTGACAGATTCTGCCAATTTGATAAATATTCCTATTCTGCTACAGTCAGGCATTTTAACCACATCATATACGATAAGCATACATTAGGTGACATCATTACTCTCAACATGTACAGTCATGTTTATGATCTTTATCAAGAATGCCAAAAATAATGGACCTGACTTCTCAGTAGTTTGGTCCTCTGCTGGTAAATCCATGTACTGCACTCTTTAGAGGCGCATACCTAAATTCAATTAAATGGGGTATCTCAATCCCAGTGCACAATAGCCTGAGGATGAGGTTAAGTAACTGGCAATGGACAAGACAAACATAAAAGGCTCTTACACTGTTTTGGTCTGGTCAAGTCCATAAATATTGATAAAGATGAGCAGAAAATACTATATAAAACTATTAAGACAAATACTGTGCTATACTGAGTAAACAAACCTGGAAGAACACCTGTTCTCTCAATGACATGGTGAATCCAGGTGAAAATGATGATCCCTTATTGATTTCACTTCTTAAATCCACTTCAATCAATCAGTGTAGATGAAGTGAAGGAAACAGGTTAAAGAAGGATTTTCAAACCTTGAGACAATTGAGACATGTGTCAAGAACTGCAATGCTGCTGGATTTTCCACGCTGAACAGTTTCCCGTGTGTATCAATAATGGTCCACCACCCCAAGGACATTGTTGGGGTTCGTTTCCTTGTTCCTTGTCAATCATTGGCTCATTGGTGAAATTAGCATTAAGACAATATCTTTAATTAAATCATTCAAAAACCTTTATTAATGCAATTGCAGACAGAATTTGACAACAGGAACATAGCGCATGTTTCCGAGTAAGTTCTAAATAAAAGGTCCCAAGTTATTTTATTAAACCCGAAGTCCAGCCCTTGTGATGTCACTACCTACGTCATTATCTTCTACTCATGAGACCATGCCTACTCAACACTAAAACTCTTGTTTATATAGCCATCTAAGCTTAGCAGTAAATGCCCAAGTTGATTTATAGTGGAATGTCTGACTAATCTCTTATCTCTTACACTCCCCTGCAGAGTTCTGTCTTCACAGTCACACATTTCTCAGACAGTTTCTTCATAAAGGCAGAAAGACTAGAAAACTACTGTGGAACAATATTAAACCTCATAATGTATATATATTGTTAATCTGTAGTCTAGGACCCTATACATGTAAGGAGGGAGGGGTCTTATAACCCCTCCCCTTCTGTTAATACAACTTAATTAAGCATAATCAATTATTATAACAAATCAAACATGTGGTACAGCACAAGTAGTCCTACCAGAAGTGGAGCAATCGTGGCAGACAGGAATATTATTACCTTACCCATCACGTTTCCAAATACACCATTAAACCAGTATCCAATTTGATCAAAGATGGTGTTGACAGCTTTTCCCAGAGTACCTCCTAATTTAGCCAGGTCATTAATAATATCTGTCATATTGTCAGAAGAGTCAGGAAGCAACATGACATAGTAATCCTCTTCGTCTATTCCAAGGGAACTGTAGGCCGCTCTGTCTTTAGCCAATATGTGCCATTTCGTCTCTGGTCACTACTGCCTTCAAATACTGCACATTTAGTGACAACTGAGTAAAACCCTGTACTATCAACTTAGTAAGGGTCTGCATGGAGTATGTCAAATTGTTAATCCCCTTACCCTTTACTACAATTCATGCACCTGGAAAGATAACTAGGGCTGCATCTCTACCTGAGACAGCACATGTCCATAAGCTTACTCTACTAGGGCTGCATCTCTACCTGAGACGGCACATGTCCATAAGCTTACTCTACTAGGGCTGCATCTCTACCTGAGACAGTACATGTCCATAAGCTTACTCTACTAGGGCTACATCTCTACCTGAGACGGCACATGTCCATAAGCTTACTCTACTAGGGCTGCATCTCTACCTGAGACAGTACATGTCCATAAGCTTACTCTACTAGGGCTACATCTCTACCTGAGACGGCACATGTCCATAAGCTTACTCTACTAGGGCTGCATCTCTACCTGAGACGGCACATGTCCATAAGCTTACTCTACTAGGGCTGCATCTCTACCTGAGACAGTACATGTCCATAAGCTTACTCTACTAGGGCTACATCTCTACCTGAGACGGCACATGTCCATAAGCTTACTCTACTAGGGCTGCATCTCTACCTGAGACAGCACATGTCCATAAGCTTACTCTACTAGGGCTGCATCTCTACCTGAGACAGCACATGTCCATAAGCTTACTCTACTAGGGCTGCATCTCTACCTGAGACAGTACATGTCCATAAGCTTACTCTACTAGGGCTGCATCTCTACCTGAGACGGCACATGTCCATAAGCTTACTCTACTAGGGCTGCATCTCTACCTGAGACAGCACATGTCCATAAGCTTACTCTACTAGGGCTGCATCTCTACCTGAGACGGCACATGTCCATAAGCTTACTTTACTAAGGCTGCATCTCTACCTGAGACAGCACATGTCCATAAGTTTACTCTACTAGGGCTGTCATCTCTACCTGAGACGGCACATGTCCATAAGCTTACTCTACTAGGGCTGCATCTCTACCTGAGACAGTACATGTCCATAAGCTTACTCTACTAGGGCTGCATCTCTACCTGAGACAGTACATGTCCATAAGCTTACTCTACTAGGGCTGCATCTCTACCTGAGACAGTACATGTCCATAAGCTTACTCTACTAGGGCTGCATCTCTACCTGAGACAGTACATGTCCATAAGCTTACTTTACTAGGGCTGCATCTCTACCTGAGACGGCACATGTCCATAAGCTTACTTTACTAGGGCTGCATCTCTACCTGAGGCAGCACATGTCCATAAGCTTACTTTACTAGGGCTGCATCTCTACCTGAGACGGCACATGTCCATAAGCTTACTTTACTAGGGCTGCATCTCTACCTGAGACAGTACATGTCCATAAGCTTACTTTACTAGGGCTGCATCTCTACCTGAGACGGCACATGTCCATAAGCTTACTTTACTAGGGCTGCATCTCTACCTGAGGCAGCACATGTCCATAAGCTTACTTTACTAGGGCTGCATCTCTACCTGAGGCAGCACATGTCCATAAGCTTACTTTACTAGGGCTGCATCTCTACCTGAGACAGTACATGTCCATAAGCTTACTTTACTAGGGCTGCATCTCTACCTGAGACAGCACATGTCCATAAGCTTACTTTACTAGGGCTGCATCTCTACCTGAGACGGCACATGTCCATAAGATTACTCTACTAGGCTGCATCTCTACCTGAGACGGCACATGTCCATAAGCTTACTCTACTAGGGCTGCATCTCTACCTGAGACGGCACATGTCCATAAGCTTACTCTACTAGGGCTGCATCTCTACCTGAGACAGTACATGTCCATAAGCTTACTCTACTAGGGCTGTCATCTCTACCTGAGACAGTACATGTCCATAAGCTTACTTTACTAAGGCTGCATCTCTACCTGAGACAGCACATGTCCATAAGCTTACTCTACTAGGGCTGTCATCTCTACCTGACACGGCACATGTCCATAAGCTTACTCTACTAGGGTTGCATCTCTACCTGAGACAGTACATGTCCATAAGCTTACTCTACTAGGGCTGCATCTCTACCTGAGACAGTACATGTCCATAAGCTTACTCTACTAGGGCTACATCTCTACCTGAGACGGCACATGTCCATAAGCTTACTCTACTAGGGCTGCATCTCTACCTGAGACAGCACATGTCCATAAGCTTACTCTACTAGGGCTGCATCTCTACCTGAGAGAGCACATGTCCATAAGCTTACTCTACTAGGGCTGCATCTCTACCTGAGACAGTACATGTCCATAAGCTTACTCTACTAGGGCTGCATCTCTACCTGAGACGGCACATGTCCATAAGCTTACTCTACTAGGGCTGCATCTCTACCTGAGACGGCACATGTCCATAAGCTTACTCTACTAGGGCTGCATCTCTACCTGAGACGGCACATGTCCATAAGCTTACTTTACTAAGGCTGCATCTCTACCTGAGACAGCACATGTCCATAAGCTTACTCTACTAGGGCTGTCATCTCTACCTGAGACGGCACATGTCCATAAGCTTACTCTACTAGGGCTGCATCTCTACCTGAGACAGTACATGTCCATAAGCTTACTCTACTAGGGCTGCATCTCTACCTGAGACAGTACATGTCCATAAGCTTACTCTACTAGGGCTGCATCTCTACCTGAGACAGCACATGTCCATAAGCTTACTCTACTAGGGCTGTCATCTCTACCTGAGACGGCACATGTCCATAAGCTTACTCTACTAGGGCTGCATCTCTACCTGAGACAGTACATGTCCATAAGCTTACTCTACTAGGGCTGCATCTCTACCTGAGACAGTACATGTCCATAAGCTTACTCTACTAGGGCTGCATCTCTACCTGAGACAGTACATGTCCATAAGCTTACTCTACTAGGGCTGCATCTCTACCTGAGACAGCACATGTCCATAAGCTTACTCTACTAGGGCTGCATCTCTACCTGAGACAGCACATGTCCATAAGCTTACTCTACTAGGGCTGCATCTCTACCTGAGACAGTACATGTCCATAAGCTTACTCTACTAGGGCTGCATCTCTACCTGAGACGGCACATGTCCATAAGCTTACTCTACTAGGGCTACATCTCTACCTGAGACGGCACATGTCCATAAGCTTACTCTACTAGGGCTGCATCTCTACCTGAGACAGCACATGTCCATAAGCTTACTCTACTAGGGCTGCATCTCTACCTGAGACAGCACATGTCCATAAGCTTACTCTACTAGGGCTGCATCTCTACCTGAGACAGTACATGTCCATAAGCTTACTCTACTAGGGCTGCATCTCTACCTGAGACGGCACATGTCCATAAGCTTACTCTACTAGGGCTGCATCTCTACCTGAGACGGCACATGTCCATAAGCTTACTCTACTAGGGCTGCATCTCTACCTGAGACGGCACATGTCCATAAGCTTACTTTACTAAGGCTGCATCTCTACCTGAGACAGCACATGTCCATAAGCTTACTCTACTAGGGCTGTCATCTCTACCTGAGACGGCACATGTCCATAAGCTTACTCTACTAGGGCTGCATCTCTACCTGAGACAGTACATGTCCATAAGCTTACTCTACTAGGGCTGCATCTCTACCTGAGACAGTACATGTCCATAAGCTTACTCTACTAGGGCTGCATCTCTACCTGAGACAGTACATGTCCATAAGCTTACTCTACTAGGGCTGCATCTCTACCTGAGACAGTACATGTCCATAAGCTTACTTTACTAGGGCTGCATCTCTACCTGAGACGGCACATGTCCATAAGCTTACTTTACTAGGGCTGCATCTCTACCTGAGGCAGCACATGTCCATAAGCTTACTTTACTAGGGCTGCATCTCTACCTGAGACGGCACATGTCCATAAGCTTACTTTACTAGGGCTGCATCTCTACCTGAGACAGTACATGTCCATAAGCTTACTTTACTAGGGCTGCATCTCTACCTGAGACGGCACATGTCCATAAGCTTACTTTACTAGGGCTGCATCTCTACCTGAGGCAGCACATGTCCATAAGCTTACTTTACTAGGGCTGCATCTCTACCTGAGGCAGCACATGTCCATAAGCTTACTTTACTAGGGCTGCATCTCTACCTGAGACAGTACATGTCCATAAGCTTACTTTACTAGGGCTGCATCTCTACCTGAGACAGCACATGTCCATAAGCTTACTTTACTAGGGCTGCATCTCTACCTGAGACGGCACATGTCCATAAGATTACTCTACTAGGGCTGCATCTCTACCTGAGACGGCACATGTCCATAAGCTTACTCTACTAGGGCTGCATCTCTACCTGAGACGGCACATGTCCATAAGCTTACTCTACTAGGGCTGCATCTCTACCTGAGACAGTACATGTCCATAAGCTTACTCTACTAGGGCTGTCATCTCTACCTGAGACAGTACATGTCCATAAGCTTACTTTACTAAGGCTGCATCTCTACCTGAGACAGCACATGTCCATAAGCTTACTCTACTAGGGCTGTCATCTCTACCTGACACGGCACATGTCCATAAGCTTACTCTACTAGGGCTGCATCTCTACCTGAGACAGTACATGTCCATAAGCTTACTCTACTAGGGCTGCATCTCTACCTGAGACAGTACATGTCCATAAGTTTAGTTACTCTACTAGGGCTACATCTCTACCTGAGACGGCACATGTCCATAAGCTTACTCTACTAGGGCTGCATCTCTACCTGAGACAGCACATGTCCATAAGCTTACTCTACTAGGGCTGCATCTCTACCTGAGAGAGCACATGTCCATAAAAGCTTACTCTACTAGGGCTGCATCTCTACCTGAGACAGTACATGTCCATAAGCTTACTCTACTAGGGCTGCATCTCTACCTGAGACGGCACATGTCCATAAGCTTACTCTACTAGGGCTGCATCTCTACCTGAGACGGCACATGTCCATAAGTTTACTCTACTAGGGCTGCATCTCTACCTGAGACGGCACATGTCCATAAGCTTACTTTACTAAGGCTGCATCTCTACCTGAGACAGCACATGTCCATAAGCTTACTCTACTAGGGCTGTCATCTCTACCTGAGACGGCACATGTCCATAAGCTTACTCTACTAGGGCTGCATCTCTACCTGAGACAGTACATGTCCATAAGCTTACTCTACTAGGGCTGCATCTCTACCTGAGACAGTACATGTCCATAAGCTTACTCTACTAGGGCTGCATCTCTACCTGAGACAGCACATGTCCATAAGCTTACTCTACTAGGGCTGTCATCTCTACCTGAGACGGCACATGTCCATAAGCTTACTCTACTAGGGCTGCATCTCTACCTGAGACAGTACATGTCCATAAGCTTACTCTACTAGGGCTGCATCTCTACCTGAGACAGTACATGTCCCTTACTCTACTAGGGCTGCATCTCTACCTGAGACAGTACATGTCCATAAGCTTACTCTACTAGGGCTGCATCTCTACCTGAGACAGCACATGTCCATAAGCTTACTCTACTAGGGCTGCATCTCTACCTGAGACAGCACATGTCCATAAGCTTACTCTACTAGGGCTGCATCTCTACCTGAGACAGTACATGTCCATAAGCTTACTCTACTAGGGCTGCATCTCTACCTGAGACGGCACATGTCCATAAGCTTACTCTACTAGGGCTGCATCTCTACCTGAGACAGTACATGTCCATAAGCTTACTCTACTAGGGCTGTCATCTCTACCTGAGACAGTACATGTCCATAAGCTTACTTTACTAAGGCTGCATCTCTACCTGAGACAGCACATGTCCATAAGCTTACTCTACTAGGGCTGTCATCTCTACCTGACACGGCACATGTCCATAAGCTTACTCTACTAGGGCTGCATCTCTACCTGAGACAGTACATGTCCATAAGCTTACTCTACTAGGGCTGCATCTCTACCTGAGACAGTACATGTCCATAAGCTTACTCTACTAGGGCTACATCTCTACCTGAGACGGCACATGTCCATAAGCTTACTCTACTAGGGCTGCATCTCTACCTGAGACAGCACATGTCCATAAGCTTACTCTACTAGGGCTGCATCTCTACCTGAGAGAGCACATGTCCATTTTACTCTACTAGGGCTGCATCTCTACCTGAGACAGTACATGTCCATAAGCTTACTCTACTAGGGCTGCATCTCTACCTGAGACGGCACATGTCCATAAGCTTACTCTACTAGGGCTGCATCTCTACCTGAGACGGCACATGTCCATAAGCTTACTCTACTAGGGCTGCATCTCTACCTGAGACGGCACATGTCCATAAGCTTACTTTACTAAGGCTGCATCTCTACCTGAGACAGCACATGTCCATAAGCTTACTCTACTAGGGCTGTCATCTCTACCTGAGACGGCACATGTCCATAAGCTTACTCTACTAGGGCTGCATCTCTACCTGAGACAGTACATGTCCATAAGCTTACTCTACTAGGGCTGCATCTCTACCTGAGACAGTACATGTCCATAAGCTTACTCTACTAGGGCTGCATCTCTACCTGAGACAGCACATGTCCATAAGCTTACTCTACTAGGGCTGTCATCTCTACCTGAGACGGCACATGTCCATAAGCTTACTCTACTAGGGCTGCATCTCTACCTGAGACAGTACATGTCCATAAGCTTACTCTACTAGGGCTGCATCTCTACCTGAGACAGTACATGTCCATAAGCTTACTCTACTAGGGCTGCATCTCTACCTGAGACAGTACATGTCCATAAGCTTACTCTACTAGGGCTGCATCTCTACCTGAGACAGCACATGTCCATAAGCTTACTCTACTAGGGCTGCATCTCTACCTGAGACAGCACATGTCCATAAGCTTACTCTACTAGGGCTGCATCTCTACCTGAGACAGTACATGTCCATAAGCTTACTCTACTAGGGCTGCATCTCTACCTGAGACGGCACATGTCCATAAGCTTACTCTACTAGGGCTGCATCTCTACCTGAGACGGCACATGTCCATAAGCTTACTCTACTAGGGCTGCATCTCTACCTGAGACGGCACATGTCCATAAGCTTACTTTACTAAGGCTGCATCTCTACCTGAGACAGCACATGTCCATAAGCTTACTCTACTAGGGCTGTCATCTCTACCTGAGACGGCACATGTCCATAAGCTTACTCTACTAGGGCTGCATCTCTACCTGAGACAGTACATGTCCATAAGCTTACTCTACTAGGGCTGCATCTCTACCTGAGACAGTACATGTCCATAAGCTTACTCTACTAGGGCTGCATCTCTACCTGAGACAGTACATGTCCATAAGCTTACTCTACTAGGGCTGCATCTCTACCTGAGACAGTACATGTCCATAAGCTTACTTTACTAGGGCTGCATCTCTACCTGAGACGGCACATGTCCATAAGCTTACTTTACTAGGGCTGCATCTCTACCTGAGGCAGCACATGTCCATAAGCTTACTTTACTAGGGCTGCATCTCTACCTGAGACGGCACATGTCCATAAGCTTACTTTACTAGGGCTGCATCTCTACCTGAGACAGTACATGTCCATAAGCTTACTTTACTAGGGCTGCATCTCTACCTGAGACGGCACATGTCCATAAGCTTACTTTACTAGGGCTGCATCTCTACCTGAGGCAGCACATGTCCATAAGCTTACTTTACTAGGGCTGCATCTCTACCTGAGGCAGCACATGTCCATAAGCTTACTTTACTAGGGCTGCATCTCTACCTGAGACAGTACATGTCCATAAGCTTACTTTACTAGGGCTGCATCTCTACCTGAGACAGCACATGTCCATAAGCTTACTTTACTAGGGCTGCATCTCTACCTGAGACGGCACATGTCCATAAGATTACTCTACTAGGGCTGCATCTCTACCTGAGACAGCACATGTCCATAAGCTTACTCTACTAGGGCTGCATCTCTACCTGAGACAGTACATGTCCATAAGCTTACTTTACTAGGGCTGCATCTCTACCTGAGACAGTACATGTCCATAAGCTTACTCTACTAGGGCTGCATCTCTACCTGAGGCAGCACATGTCCATAAGCTTACTTTACTAGGGCTGCATCTCTACCTGAGACAGTACATGTCCATAAGCTTACTCTACTAGGGCTGCATCTCTACCTGAGACGGCACATGTCCATAAGCTTACTCTACTAGGGCTGCATCTCTACCTGAGACAGTACATGTCCATAAGCTTACTCTACTAGGGCTGTCATCTCTACCTGAGACAGTACATGTCCATAAGCTTACTTTACTAAGGCTGCATCTCTACCTGAGACAGCACATGTCCATAAGCTTACTCTACTAGGGCTGTCATCTCTACCTGACACGGCACATGTCCATAAGCTTACTCTACTAGGGCTGCATCTCTACCTGAGACAGTACATGTCCATAAGCTTACTCTACTAGGGCTGCATCTCTACCTGAGACAGTACATGTCCATAAGCTTACTCTACTAGGGCTACATCTCTACCTGAGACGGCACATGTCCATAAGCTTACTCTACTAGGGCTGCATCTCTACCTGAGACAGCACATGTCCATAAGCTTACTCTACTAGGGCTGCATATCTGCCTGAGAGAGCACATGTCCATAAGCTTACTCTACTAGGGCTGCATCTCTACCTGAGACAGTACATGTCCATAAGCTTACTCTACTAGGGCTGCATCTCTACCTGAGACGGCACATGTCCATAAGCTTACTCTACTAGGGCTGCATCTCTACCTGAGACGGCACATGTCCATAAGCTTACTCTACTAGGGCTGCATCTCTACCTGAGACGGCACATGTCCATAAGCTTACTTTACTAAGGCTGCATCTCTACCTGAGACAGCACATGTCCATAAGCTTACTCTACTAGGGCTGCATCTCTACCTGAGACAGCACATGTCCATAAGCTTACTTTACTAGGGCTGTCATCTCTACCTGAGACAGTACATGTACATAAGCTTACTTTACTAAGGCTGCATCTCTACCTGAGACAGCACATGTCCATAAGCTTACTCTACTAGGGCTGTCATCTCTACCTGAGACGGCACATGTCCATAAGCTTACTCTACTAGGGCTGCATCTCTACCTGAGACAGTACATGTCCATAAGCTTACTCTACTAGGGCTGCATCTCTACCTGAGACAGTACATGTCCATAAGCTTACTCTACTAGGGCTGCATCTCTACCTGAGACAGCACATGTCCATAAGCTTACTCTACTAGGGCTGTCATCTCTACCTGAGACGGCACATGTCCATAAGCTTACTCTACTAGGGCTGCATCTCTACCTGAGACAGTACATGTCCATAAGCTTACTCTACTAGGGCTGCATCTCTACCTGAGACAGTACATGTCCATAAGCTTACTCTACTAGGGCTGCATCTCTACCTGAGACAGTACATGTCCATAAGCTTACTCTACTAGGGCTGCATCTCTACCTGAGACTGCACATGTCCATAAGCTTACTTTACTAGGGCTGCATCTCTACCTGAGGCAGCACATGTCCATAAGCTTACTTTACTAGGGCTGCATCTCTACCTGAGACGGCACATGTCCATAAGCTTACTTTACTAGGGCTGCATCTCTACCTGAGACAGTACATGTCCATAAGCTTACTTTACTAGGGCTGCATCTCTACCTGAGACGGCACATGTCCATAAGCTTACTTTACTAGGGCTGCATCTCTACCTGAGGCAGCACATGTCCATAAGCTTACTTTACTAGGGCTGCATCTCTACCTGAGGCAGCACATGTCCATAAGCTTACTTTACTAGGGCTGCATCTCTACCTGAGACAGTACATGTCCATAAGCTTACTTTACTAGGGCTGCATCTCTACCTGAGACAGCACATGTCCATAAGCTTACTTTACTAGGGCTGCATCTCTACCTGAGACGGCACATGTCCATAAGATTACTCTACTAGGGCTGCATCTCTACCTGAGACAGCACATGTCCATAAGCTTACTCTACTAGGGCTGCATCTCTACCTGAGACAGTACATGTCCATAAGCTTACTTTACTAGGGCTGCATCTCTACCTGAGACAGTACATGTCCATAAGCTTACTCTACTAGGGCTGCATCTCTACCTGAGGCAGCACATGTCCATAAGCTTACTTTACTAGGGCTGCATCTCTACCTGAGACAGTACATGTCCATAAGCTTACTCTACTAGGGCTGCATCTCTACCTGAGACGGCACATGTCCATAAGCTTACTCTACTAGGGCTGCATCTCTACCTGAGACAGTACATGTCCATAAGCTTACTCTACTAGGGCTGTCATCTCTACCTGAGACAGTACATGTCCATAAGCTTACTTTACTACGGCTGCATCTCTACCTGAGACAGCACATGTCCATAAGCTTACTCTACTAGGGCTGTCATCTCTACCTGACACGGCACATGTCCATAAGCTTACTCTACTAGGGCTGCATCTCTACCTGAGACAGTACATGTCCATAAGCTTACTCTACTAGGGCTGCATCTCTACCTGAGACAGTACATGTCCATAAGCTTACTCTACTAGGGCTGCATCTCTACCTGAGACAGTACATGTCCATAAGCTTACTCTACTAGGGCTGCATCTCTACCTGAGACAGTACATGTCCATAAGCTTACTTTACTAGGGCTGCATCTCTACCTGAGACGGCACATGTCCATAAGCTTACTTTACTAGGGCTGCATCTCTACCTGAGACGGCACATGTCCATAAGCTTACTTTACTAGGGCTGCATCTCTACCTGAGACGGCACATGTCCATAAGATTACTCTACTAGGGCTGCATCTCTACCTGAGACGGCACATGTCCATAAGATTACTCTACTAGGGCTGCATCTCTACCTGAGACAGTACATGTCCATAAGCTTACTCTACTAGGGCTGCATCTCTACCTGAGGCAGCACATGTCCATAAGCTTACTTTACTAGGGCTGCATCTCTACCTGAGACAGTACATGTCCATAAGCTTACTCTACTAGGGCTGCATCTCTACCTGAGACGGCACATGTCCATAAGCTTACTCTACTAGGGCTGCATCTCTACCTGAGACAGTACATGTCCATAAGCTTACTCTACTAGGGCTGCATCTCTACCTGAGACAGTACATGTCCATAAGCTTACTCTACTAGGGCTACATGTCTACCTGAGACGGCACATGTCCATAAACCTCATTATTCTGAGGCACTGCTCTTTTATCTCTGCCATTCGATCTGAAACTAATTGCAAAGAACTGTTCAGCAACTCAGAAGCAAGTAATGTTGCTACTGTCAGTTCAGTTTTCCCCAGATAATAACACCCTTTCCATCCCATGGGGAGGGAAATGTAGCCATTACCCCCACAGATCCAGAGATGATCCGGCGTTGCCCCCATGCCGTTTCCTATGTTTGACACATTTACCCTAGTTATCAATTGTTGCCCATCCAGTACATCAAAACTACTGGTATCTGTTTATAGGCCTGTGTAAGACAGGCAATTAGTGGTGTTTCCTACATCCACATTCCCTGAGTTGCAGATACCAATAAGGGGGAGTTATTGTGGGTTTTAATCCTGTCAACACAACATCTCCTTTATCATTTAGGGCTTTACACTGCCAGTCAGATACTCTCCCCATTGTACTTTTTGAGGTCCTATGCATTTAATCAGCTGGGAATTGTTACCTGGTTGTACGCTAGGAACCTTCTTCCACCTTGGCCATTTAGTTTCAATGTGCCCACCCTCCTTAAATTCTTTAGCTGCATCTGAACTATTACATATTGTCTTATTGGATAATCCACCTTCCCATGTTGCTTCCTCCTTGTGACCAACATCAGAATAGTATAATTGCTGTTTCTTTGTCGCGCACCCTGGTGTCATGACGTTGCCCTCTTTGAGTACAGCGAGCACCATCCCCCGCTCCCTGCTTCTACAACCAGATTGCTGTGGTCAGAGGTCGTAAATTCCTCAGAACAACCTGCCTCATGGCCACACAGTATTATAGATAGGGTAAACTTTCACAGAGGAAAAAGGAAATCCTTCCACCTCACAGAACTTGAGGTACGAACAAATTTCATGTTCCCGGAAAAGTGTAAAAGATCGGTGAAGAATCCAGCTACAAACTGGTCCATTTGTCACAACTTGGGAAGCTCATGGGAGACGGTGTGGCCACATTACCATAACGCTGTTTATATAATAGCCCCAGATATAAGGTTTACATCTAATTGTTGTATAAGATGAATGAGTGAGTATGATACTGTTTACACAATTTTACAATGTGATTTTGGACTGTTTAATGAAGGAAAACTCAAAAAGGGAATAAGATTTGAACTAAATCAGAGGACCGCCCCTGAGCCCAGTTAGGGTCAGACATCCTGGACCGCCCCTGAGCCCAGTTAGGGTCAGACATCCTGGACCGCCCCTGAGCCCAGATAGGGTCAGACATCCTGGACCGCCCCTGAGCCCAGTGAGGGTCAGACATCCTGGACCGCCCCTGAGCCCAGTTAGGGTCAGACATCCTGGACCGCCCCTGAGCCCAGATAGGGTCAGACATCCTGAACCGCCCCTGAGCCCAGTTAGGGTCAGACATCCTGGACCGCCCCTGAGCCCAGATAGGGTCAGACATCCTGGACCGCCCCTGAGCCCAGTGAGGGTCAGAAATCCTGGACCGCCCCTGAGCCCAGTTAGGGTCAGACATCCTGGACCGCCCCTGAGCCCAGTTAGGGTCAGACATCCTGGACCAGCCCTGAGCCCAGTTAGGGTCAGACATCCTGGACCGCCCCTGAGCCCATTTAGGGTCAGACATCCTGGACCGCCCTTTTCTGCCATTCCGAATAAAACCCAACTTTGAGAAATTATCACCAGACAATGTTTTTCTCCATTAGGAGGGGGACAAATGTTGTAAAAGATTGCTGAATCTTTTAACCATTCCACGTGGTTAAACTCGTAGACTGCCGATACCGACAGAATGAGAACAAGTCTTTGATATTAATTATTAGTCTGCAGCTAGGAATTCAGTATCATTGAACACGAAGAAACGACAACTGCTGAAACATCCATTCTATAACGAATGTCACTACTTTAAAAATCATACAATGTGATTTTATGGATTTTTGTTTTAGATTCCGTCTCTCACAGTTGAAGTGTACATATGATAAAAATTACAGACCTCTACATGCTTTGTAAGTAGGAAAACCTGCAAAATTGGCAGTGTATCAAATACTTGTTTTCCCCACTGTACGTCACTGCTTTCACCCATCTATTATTCTCCACATCCCCGTCCACAAAGGGAACGGGTATGATTTGGAGAGCAATAAATACCCTGCATGAGTGTTTCCATGGTTGCGATTTTCTTGTTTCACAACCATAGTGTGTGTGTATGATGGTTTCCTCGACATCTGGTGAGTCTTCAGGTTCTGTGGCTGAACCCTCTGTTGGTTCTTCTGGCCTTTGGTCTCGGCCCTCTGGCTGTGGTCTTCCCCGTTTCTCCTCTGACCTTCCTCATCGGTGGATCTCAGCCTCTTTTGTTGCCATGGTCACCTGGAAGGGTCCCATCCATCTTGGCTGGTTCCATTTTCTTTTATGGACTCGTAGTTTCACTCAGTATCCTACACAGATGGTCAGAGCATCTGGATCCTCATCTAGGATTGGGTCTGCTGCTTTCCTAGTGTGAGAGTGTAGAAATCTTACAACAGAAGTTAGTTCCTTCGTGTACTGAAGATGGTATATCTCAGTTATGTCTATCTATTGGTCAGTCATAGGTCTCACCACTGGTGTGTTCATTGGTCGTCTTGTTAACATTTCATAAGGCGTACACCCAATACCTTTGTTTGCGACTAGCAATCCCGTATCCGGGAGCGTAATCATAGCCTCAAGCTCATTACCGTAACGCAACGTTAACTATTCATGAAAATCGCAAATTAAATGAAATAAATATATTCACTCACAAGCTTAGCCTTTTGTTAACAACACTGTCATCTCAGATTTTCAAAATATGCTTTTCAACCATAGCTACACAAGCATTTGTGTAAGAGTATTGATAGCCTAGCATAGCATTAAGCCTAGCATTCAGCAGGCAACATTTTCACAAAAACAAGAAAAGCATTCAAATAAAGTAATTTACATTTGAAGAACTTCGGATGTTTTCAATGAGGAGACTCTCAGATTGCAAATGTTCATTTTTTCCAAAAATATTATTTGTGTAGGAGAAATCGCTCCGTTTTGTTCATCACGTTTGGCTAAGAAAAAAAAACAGAAAATTCAGTCACTACAACGCCTAACTTTTTTCCAAATGAACTCCATAATATCGACAGCCTCCAGTATTTATGCTGCAGTAGTTTGTGTCGGGGGGCTAGGGTCAGTTTGTTATATCTGGAGTACTTCTCCTGTCCTATTCGGTGTCCTGTGTGAATCTAAGTGTGCGTTCTCTAATTCTCTCCTTCTTTCTTTCTCTCTCTCGGAGGACCTGAGCCCTAGGACCATGCCCCAGGACTACCTGACATGATGGCTCCTCGCTGTCCCCAGTCCACCTGGCCATGCTGCTGCTCCAGTTTCAACTGACCTGAGCCCTAGGACCATGCCCCAGGACTACCTGACATGATGACTCCTTGCTGTCCCCAGTCCACCTGGCCATGCTGCTGCTCCAGTTTCAACTGTTCTGCCTTACTATTATTTGACCATGCTGGTCATTTATGAACATTTGAACATCTTGGCCATGTTCTGTTATAATCTCCACCCGGCACAGCCAGAAGAGGAGCCACCCCCATATGAATTCTCTTTCTCTCTTCTCTCTCTGAGGACCTGAGCCCTAGGACCATGCCCCAGGACGACCTGACATGATGCCTGTGGTTCCTGCTCAGTTTCAACTGTTCTCTCGACCATGCTGGTCATTTAGAACATTTGAACATCTTGGCCATGTTCTGTTATAATCTCCACCCGGCACAGCCAGAAGAGGACTCATAGACTGGAGTTTCTTCCTAGGTTTTGGCATTTCTAGGGAGTTTTTCCTAGCCACCGTGCTTCTACACCTGCATTGCTTGCTGTTTGGGGTTTTAGGCTGGGTTTCTGTACAGCACTTTGAGATATCAGCTGATGTACGAAGGGCTATATAAATAAAATTTGATTGATTGACAGAAACATGGCAAACGTTGTTTAGAATCAATCCTCAAGGTGTTTTTCACATATCTATTCGATGATAAATCATTCGTGGCAGTTGGGTTTCTCCTCAGTAGCAAACGGAAAAGTACTGCAGCTGGAGATTACGCATGAATTACGACGGAGGACACCAAGCGACCACCTGGTAAATGTAGTGTCTTATGGACAATCTTCCAATGATATGCCTACAAATACGTCACAATGCTGCAGACACCTTGGGGAAACGACAGAAAGTCTAAGCTCATTCGTGGCCCATTCACAGCCATATAAGGAGTCATTGGAACCCAGCGCCTTCAAAATCTGGGGCACTTCCTGTTTGAAATGTAATCTTGGTTTCGCCTGTAGCATCAGTTCTGTGGCACTCACAGACAATATCTTTGCAGTTTTGGAAACGTCAGAGTCAGAGCTGTCAATTATATGCATAATCGAGCATCTTTTCGTGACAAAATATCGCGCTTAAAACGGGAACGTTTTTTATCCAATAATGAAATACCGCCCCCAGAGATCCAAGAGGGTTGCTGCGCATTTTCATGAGGACGAGAGGCAATCCCTCTACCCATGTCATTCCCGTGGAATGACATAGTTTAACAAGGAAGCCTTTCATGGTCTTATTAGCCCTCGGTAACTCTCGTTATTCCGCGGTTGATAGATGGACACAAACTTCTGGCTCGGCGCCCATCATTTTGGCCATTTGGGTAACCACATCTTCTATGAGATGAGTCCCATTGTCTGCAGACAAACCTCAGGCACTCCAAACCTGAGTATATTTCCCTAATTATCAATTTTGCAACTGTTCGTGCATAACAGTTGGTAGTGGGATGGTTCCACCCACCTGGTAAACCTGTCAATTATCACCAGGCAGTATCTCTTTCATTCTTTTCTCTCTACCATGTCTATGAAATCCATAGCTAGGTGGATAACCCCTCCCCTTCTATTATAATACAACATAAGCCTAATCAATTATTATAATACATAAAACATTTGGTACAGCCCCTATCATGACCCCTAGTTGAACTCCTGACAACATCCAGCCAATTTGACACAACTGTGGGGAGCATTGGAGTCAACAAGGGCCAGCATCCCTGTGGAACGAGTCCATGCCCCGACGAATTGATGCTGTTCTGAGGGAAAAAGTGAGGCGGTGCAACTCAATATTAGGAAGATATTCCTAATGTTTAATATACTCAGTGTATTATGTAGGCTTAACCAAAAATGTTAAATTATTACGTTATACTAATAAAATTGTTCAGAGAAAGAGATGTTGTTTAACAAGGAATGAAACAAATCTTGAAATGATACGGTTAAAATTATTGCCACCCCTGTTTTCAATACTTCCCTTGCCAGGGGGGCGGTAAGTAGCCTAGTGTTTAAGAGCGTCGGGCCAGTAGCCGAAAGGTTAGCCTAAGAAAAATCTGTTGATATTCCCATGAGCAAGGTATTTAACCTTAATTGCTCCTGTAAGTCCTTCTGGATAAGAGCTTCTGCAAAATTACTAAAATGTAATCAAAATAAATATTTAAAAAAGACACAAACTTTTTCTAAAATGTTTCATGAGATTTGAGACCACACTGGGAGTTATCTTAGACTATTTCTCCATACAGAACCTTTCCAGATCCTTGATATCCTTTGTCTGCTATTATGGACTGCCCTCTTCAAATCAAACCACAGGAGACTGAGATGGCCGTTGCAAAATGTTCTTAGTGGATTTTGATTAGTGCTTGGGGTTATTCTGTTGCTGGAAGATCCACTTGCGGCCAAGTTTCAGCCCCCTGGCAAAGGCAAACAGGTTTTTGGCTAAAATGCACTTACTAAAGTTCATGATGTCGTTGACCTGATGCCGAACAGTTGAAATGAAATAGCCATATAACATCAAAGATCCACCACCATAAAATACCATAGGTATGAGGTACTCAGCATATGCTTCTGTTTTTCCAGCCTGGTATCAGCAGAGAAGCGTCCGTTTTAGCAAAAAGATACGCGTCAAATAACATGAAGCTTATGTGAATACATTGCATCCAGCAGGGTTAAGATTAGTCTCACAATATTGAAGCCTTAAAAATAAGAGTCAGAAACATGATTCCTAAGTGAATGCGTTGCATTCAATGAGTCTCTCTCTCTCTCAAAAGATACGCTCCAATTTATTTGACCCAATATGTCAATACATAGCGTTCAAGGCAAGAAATAGTTGGTGATGAAGCTGAAATGGGTCAATTGCATTTGTCAGTTTTCACCATCCAGTCAAACCAACAAAGTGTATGGAGAGGAGGGCAGTGATATTCAGCTTTCCTGCTACTGCTCCTCGGCATACAGTGTACTGTGGAATAAACAGTATCCAGGATCAGCTCCCCAATTCCTCCTCTTCATCCTCCATGCCTCTAGGACTGTAGTGAGAGCTAAACCTCCATCCTCTCACCTCACTGTTAAACTGAACAAAGAGAAGACCTGTACAGATCTGGAGATCTCCTCTGTTGAAGTGAGAGACTCTGCTCTGTACTACTGTACTGTGGAGCCCACATTGACAGGAAACTGAGAAACACTGTACAAAAAAATCAATCAAATGTATATGAAACGTCTTTGATTCTACATTGTCAGTAGGGGGAGCTAGAGTATAAACCTCAGGTTTAGATTATGAATCCTCAAGATAAGACATGATACTACCATGTAGATTATAGCCAGTTGATGCTGTGCTTTTCATCCGCAGCTGGTGCTTATTCTACACATCCTGCCATCTACAATGTTGTTCTGTTCACTTTTACTCTTCTTTGACTTGATAGGTAAGTAATTACATTTTCATTTAAAGTGAGTGTGATTATGTTAAGGTGTATTTATTTTTCAAAACAAATAATATAAAGACAATGGATGACATTATGTTCCATGTTTTATCTTTACACTGCATTTGGAATTAATTAAATCTTCTATGTGGGTTTAAAGTATTAAATATAATATATCTTTTATGTTTTACAGGTGTCAGATCTGAACAGGTATTAACGCCCTACACTGATGTAGAAGTGTCTTCAGAAAGGGACAGAGTTACTCTCTCTTGTAACTACACCTCTGGTGACGCTCTTCAATGGTATCGACAATATCCCAAATCAGCACCACAGTTACTGCTTAATGAGTATATGGATAATACACCGGGGTTCAGCCTAAATCATGACAAAAAAGCTAAACGTGTGGATCTGGTGATATCCTCTGCTCATGTGACAGACTCGGCCATGTACTACTGTGCACTGAGGCCCACAGTGACAGGAAACCTAGAAACACTGTGCAAAAACCTAGAACATCTGACTGAGGGGAGAAAGTTATCAACAGGCACATGAATGACTTTGTCCAAAACACTAAGGCCTCGATTCAACCAGATCAAGCACTTGCCGTGTCGGAGGTGTAACTGCGTTGGACCTGTCAAATTTGTGAGCTCTTGATCATTGTCACAAAGCCTAACCTGTTCTCAGAGCATTTTCATAATATTAGGTTATGAATTACAATTCTAACCCTTACCCTGTCTTTGGCAGTAGGTGGAGCTTCAACATTTTCTCCAATCATCAAGACTGAAACGTTGCTACAGGGAGAGATACACAGTTCCACCTCTGGTACCGCCAAAACAACAACTATGAGGATGTTGGCTAAAGTGTATCTGATTGAAAAGATCCCTGAATAGAGCCCTTCTGTCCTAGCCAGAACCCTAGCCCTAATACTAACCCGAGCTTCATGTCCACACCCCAGATGAGGATAAGTTCATTAGAGTTACCACCGTCAAAAATTGCAGCCCAAATAAATGCTTCACAGAGTTCAAGTGACATACACATCTCAACATCAACTGTTCAGGGGAGACTGCGTGAATCAGGCCTTCATTATCGAATTGATGCAAAGAAACCACTACTAAAGGACACCAATAAGAAGAAGAGAATTGCTTTGGCCAAGAAACACGAGCAATGGACATTAGACCAGTGGAAAACGTGTCCTTTGGTCTGATGAGTCCAAATATGAGATTTTTGGTCCCAACAATTGTGTCTTTGTGAGACGCAGAGTAGGTGAATGGATGATCTCTGCATGTGTGGTTCCCACCGTGAAACGTGAAGGAGGAGGTGTGATGGTGTGGGGGTGCTTTGCTTGTGAGAATCTCAGTGATTTATCTACAATTCAAGACATTTAACCAGCATGGATACCACAGCGTTTTGCAACGATTCGCCATCCCATCTGGTTTGCGCATAGTAGGACTATCATTTGTTTTTCAACAGGACAATGACACAACACACCTCCAGGCTGTGTAAGGGCTATTTGACCAAGACGGAGAAAGATGGAGTGCTGCGTCAGATGACCGGGTCTCCAAAATCACTCAACCTCAACCCAATTGAGATGGTTTGGGATGAGTTGGTCCACAGAGTGAAGGAAAAGCAGCCAACAAAGTGCTTAGCATATGTGGGAACTACTTCAAGGATGTTGGAAAAACATTCCAGGTGAAGCTGGTTGATAGTGTGCCAAGAATGTGCAAAAGCTGTCATCAAGGAAAAGGGTGGCTACTTTGAAGAATCTAAAATCTAAAATATATCTAAGATACTGTACTAGTCTGAATAAATACAGAATGAAGAACGTTTGTTGTGTTGTTTTACTTCCTTACAGCAAAACTTTTTCACTTGCCCCCCCCCATCAGGCATTGTGGAACACCCCCACCCCCATCTAGAGGTCCCATCTAGGGGTCCCATCTAGGGGTGATGGGAGACAGGGTGTTCCTTATGTCCAGTCTCCTCCGTAATTTCGTTTTTGTTGCCGTCATTGCGGAAAACCCTGCTTCGCAGACATAGGAGTTTGGAAATGGAAGCAACGTTTTCAGTGCTTTTGTGGCTATCACAGGATATTCAGCCTTGATTTTAATCCAGAAGGTCGGCAGAGATGACATTATCTCAAACATACTTTTAAGGCCACCGTCATTTGCAACCTCAAGTTGTTGATCTTCTTGCTGCATGGACATGGACGATTCACCTGGGACATTCACAAATGGGTCGCGGATCCATTCCTTCGCACTTCTTGGGTCTTTGAAAGTAACACTCAAACTCCGTTGACAGCGAAGCTAGGTGATCGCGCACGAGCTGGGAGAAAGACAGCCCAGTTTCAGTCTCTCCAAAAATGTTGCCAATGTTTGGAACATGTAAAATATGCCCCTCTCCACTCGTCGTCCCCACAGTTCCAGTTTGGCTTTGAATGCAGCCACTTTATCTGCCAACTTAAAGACAGTTGTCATTCTCCCCTGAAGTGACAGATTGAGTTCGTTGAGCAGGTTGAATAAGTCGCACAGGTAAGCGAGTTTTGCGACCCATTCCTCGTTATTGAAATGTGCTGCCAGTGGTGACTTTTTTTCTGATAGAAATCTCTTCAGCGGCTCTCGTAACTCAAACACTCTAGCAAGCAATCTCGCCCTGGATAGCCATCTGACTTCTGTGTGTAAGAGAAGGAGTTTGTGCTCTGGGTCCATTTCCTCATAAAGCTGCCCAATCAGACGCGAGTTAAGGGCGTGCGCTTTGATGTAATTGATAACTTTAATAACATCATTCAATACGATGTTAAATTCAGGTGACATTTTTCGGCTAGCCAGCATTTCTCTGTGAATGACACAGTGCGTAGACTCACATTCAGGCACAACCTCTTTAACCCGGGTAGTGAAACCAGACAGCCGTCCAGTCATGGCAGTAGCCCCATCCGTGCATAACCCAACACAGAATGACCAATACAATTTTCCTGACATGTAATCATTCAAAGACTTGAATAGTTCTGCAGTCGTTGTGTTAGTCGGCAGGGACAGTGAACACAACATATCGTCATGCACATAATCCTGAAATATATATTGCACATAAACAAGCAGTATTTCCTTGTTGTCGACATCGGTAGATTCGTCAATCTGGATTGCATACCACGGTGACTCGTTAAGCCGCTCTAACAATTGTGCCTCAAAGTCCTCCGTTATTCCATCAATTCGCCTAGTAACGGTGGTATCCAAAAGAGGAACCTGTGCTATCTTTTTAGCGGCTGCCTCTCCTAAGAGTTCAAGGTAAATGTCCTTAGCAGCAGGTAAAATCATCTCATCGCCAATTGTGAAAGATTTCTTGGCCTTAGCAATACTGCTAGCCACTAAGTATGACACTCTCAGTGCAGCCACGTTTGTTGGATTTCAAGAGTTGCTTCTGTCCTTCTTGTTCACGTTTTCTTCACTCAAAGAATTCAACAGGTTTGTCTTTAAGTGCAGTGTGCTTGGATTCGATGTGCTGAAGTGGTTTTGAGGGCTTCATTTCCTCGTTAGATTATCCACATACTACGCACAGGGGGCTTGGAGCATGCGAGTCACCTGTCGCAATAAAGCATTATTTTAGGTAGGACTCATCATATTTTCTATTGAATGAGGCTTTCTTTTTTTTTTGCAGTCTCGGGCTCTGCTGTCCGTGCATTATCGACATCGTCGTTGGGTCTTTTATCTCTCTTACCCCTTCTGAAGAAGCTCTCCAGCGACGTTTGTTTTTTGTTTTTTTCATGTCAGCTAACGTATCTAGCAGGTACAAAGTTGGCGGGCAAAACAGTTCATGCAGAATGTGATGAACACTCTGCTAGCGCATTACTCAAGTTCCAAATCTGTAAACTGTTGTGGGCGTGACAGAGATATTAGAGTGTTGAGAAAAGGACCAACAGACTGCACCAAGTTCAAAGTAATTACTGCACAAATAGCCTATACTTGTGTATAATAATTATTTTATTTTATAGATTTAAAAAATACAAAATAAATTATTTATCCTTTCCATGCGGCCCAGGAGCGAATGGGCCTGGCAGTCATGAGCTAAATTATCTCTTTTCAGAACTACAGCAAAATCATGAAGATGACATTTAGCAGCAATCCAATCCAGAAAGACAGTTGAACTCAAATACACAACAAATGATACTGTAGAGAGGTGGAGCTACATACTCAATGAGTGCTTTGACAGTGCAGTATGTAGTCTACAATATGTTTGAGGAGAGGACAGTGATACACTCTTACCTGACAGTGCATGAAGACAGTCATTCAGACCCCATGAAGATGTTTTACACAATTCTGCTTTTTTCAATGTTCTTTGGTAAGTGCACAGGTTTTGCATTGCAGTTTTGGATTGCAAACACGTGTCTATATAGCATTTACAGTACATGAATAGCAATATGATTTATTCAAAACATGTTTAACATTATTTATTTCAGGTAGCAGTTATGAGGAGGAAATAATATCAGCCACAATTGAAGAGCGTGTTTTTGAGGGTGGTGGGATTACTTTATCCTGCAACTACACTGGCTCTTACGGTAGTGATTCTTTACTGTGGTATCAACAATACCCCAGATCAAAACCAGAATTCCTGCTCCTCATCACTGAAGGAGGGTTAAAGACACATAATGAATCGACCCATCCTCGACTGTCTGTTAAACTGAATGAAGAGAAGACCCGTGTGGATCTGAAGATCTCCTCTGCTGAAGTGACAGACTCTGCTCTGTACTACTGTGCTCTGAGGCCCACAGTGACAGGAAACCCAGAAACACTGTACAAAAACCTGACAACACACAATATACTGTAGAATAAAAGCCATAACAGAAAACATTTCACTTTGGTGTCAAGAGGAGGGGCTGTATAATCAAAGATCCACATAAAGCTTATGGGATTTTATTGTTCGTTAGTTAGTCTGTCTGTCTGTTTCTCAAAGGTCTAGCAAGATGTTTCTTAAACATTATTATTATTTTTTTAAATGTAGGAGGTAGATCAGCTTTAATATTGCTGATAGATTGTAGCTTCCATCAATGCAATTGTCTGCATCACAATGTCAAGAGTATGCAAAGCTGTCATCAAGGCAAAGGTTGGCTACTTTGAAGAATCTGAAATATAAAACACATGTTGATTTGTTTAACACCTTTTTGGTTACTACATGATTTCATATGTGTTATTTTATAGTTTTGATGTCTTCACTATTATTCTACAATATAGAAAATAGTCAAACAAATAAAGAAACACCCTGGAATGAGTAGGTGTGTCCAGACATTGACTGGTAATGTACATACATATATACACATACACACATATATTTAAAAATATATATATTCCTTTATTACTTTCTAACCCTACCACCCATCCTCTAATTGGAGTAAACTAGTGAACAACAACGCTTAGGCCTCTACTTCCAGTGTCACGGAATTCTTCCTGGGAAGGAGAGGCGGACCAAAATGCAGCGTGATTATTTTTATACATCTTTAATAAAGATGATAACTTGAACAATGTAACAAAATAAGAAACGTGGAAAAAAAACAAAACAACCCTATCTGGTGCAACAAACACAAAGAGAGGAACAATCATCTACAAACCCCAACACCAAACAGGCTCCCTAAATATGGTTCCAAATCAGAGACAATGACTAACACCTGCCTCTGATTGAGAACCATATCAGGCCAAACACAGAAACAGACAAACTAGACACACAACATAGAATGCCCACTCAGATCACACCCTGACCAAACAAAACATAGAAACATACAAAGCAAACCATGGTCAGGGTGTGACATCCAGCTTAAACATACTATATAACTCTTGTTCTTCCTCTAACCTCAACCTCTCCCATATATTTCTGATGTCCATCCGGTTTCATTTCTATTTCACGTATATTTCAAACTGTCCTCTTTCACAAAAAATCTTAACCCATATACCTTTTTTTACGGACACAGTCTGTTTTACGTTAGTTATCTTTAATATAATGTTTTATTTGTCCCAACCTTCAGCTCCATTCAAACCCTCCCATCTGTCTCTTAACACCATCCATATTGCATTTCTATTTACCATACATGTTTCAACTGTGTGATGTTTCACAAACGTTCTGAACCTTTCTATTCTCATTGTTTCTACAGATTGTAAATAGAAAATTATCATTTTTTTCTGAAGTATTATTATATTATTGATCGATTGACTTTGACTTTTCAGATCACCCAGTATTGCTGTCTGCATAGAGTTAGCTCCAGGTAAATATTGCAATTCTTCAGCCATTCCTGGACCTGTGACCAAAAACATATGGACAGTACCAAAATAAATAAATGAATGATTCTGTCTGAGCTGGGATGGTTGTATCCCCCATACAAATAACATTCTATTGGTTGCAATAACTTTGTATAGTAATCTACATTGACAAATTCTACGTTTTGAATCCGGTGTCGTTTTGCCTATTAGTTCATAAACCATGTGCCATGGAATCGGTACGTCTAAAATCTCTTCCCAACTATTTTTCAACTACCTATATGGCACGGCTGTCCATTTTTTGGACCTTAAATTAAACTAGTGTACTTTTTAATTATTACAATTTTCTTTAACCAATTATGGTCTTTAATTAATGCATGGCCCGACAGTAAAATTCCTTACTTTTTCCTCCTTCCACTTTCCTCTTCCATTTATGCCCTAATGCTTCAATTAGATACTTGTAATTTTGGGTAGAGCAGACATTTCCATAGTATATTTGAGTTTAACCACAATATTTGTTGTATTATTTGTTCTGTCTATTCTGGTGGATTAAATTGAAAAATAGCAATATTTGGGAGATGATTCCCTTCTCAAAAAACTGAAAGTGAGACGTTGTAATTATTGAACTTGGGGTCAGACATTCTTACTAATTTGCTAGAGAACCAGTTTGGATGTAAGTATAACTTTTGTCTGACTGAAGCCTTTAGTGAGAGGTCAAGTGCTTTAACATTTAATCATATCAGGCCTATAAATAGGCCCTTTTGATTTGAATATTTTTTTCTCAAATAATAAAAAATGAACTGTTCTCTAGGTGTAGGCAAGACCATAAGCAAATAGGTAAACTGGGATAGGACTTAATCAGGGTGATTTTTCCACAAATATATAGGTATTTACCATTCCATGGTAGCCAGTTCATATCTATTTTTGCTAACTTTATATTAAAAGGTATAGGAGTGAGATCAAGTATTTATTTTGGGATATGTAAACTGAGTATATCCACTTCACCATCAGACCTTTTTATTGGTAAACTACATGTTAATGTAAAAGTTGTATTGTTTTGTGATCCAATACCTAATATAGTACACTTATCATAATGTGTTTGTTATCCAGAGAGGTTAGAAAAAATATCTAGATCCTCTATGAGGCTGTGGAGGGATCCAAGTTATGGATTTAAAAGAAAACATGAATCTTCAGCGAACAATGGCACACTTGTTTTTAAGCCCTAGATTTCTAATCCCTTGATATTATTGTTCGATTTGATTTTAATAGCTCACATTTCGAGGCCCATAAAAAAATAGATATGTCGATACTGGACAACCATGTTATACTCCTCTTGACAGTTTAAAACTTTCTGAGAGGTAGGCATTATTTACTATTTTACAACTAGGGTTACTATACATGATTTTAACCCATTTTATAAGAGATTCTCCAAAATTGAAATGTTCGGGGCATTTATATATAAACTCCAGTCGTACTTTATCAAAAGCCTTTTCAAAGTCAGCTATGAATAGCAGGCATGGTTGCACAGATTTTTCATAGTGTTCTATTGTTTCCAGTACTTGGCTTATATCATCTCCAATGTACCGTCCATGTAAAAAACCTGTCTGATTAGAATTAATCATGTCTGACAATTAATGTTTTTCTTCTCAACTGTTCTCTTTTCAGCTTTTTTAGGTGAGTTATTATATGGATTCAAATGTTTTAATTTAATCTTACAGTGAATGAACAACACAAAAACATGGTAATTGCACATTAATAATTTTTAAATGCCAGTTACAACTGCACAGTTTTACAGTTACAGAAGTTATTTGACCAAATATTTTTGCAGGAAACAGTTTTGGGGATTCAATAAACCCTGTGACTACAGAAGAGCTTGTTCAGGAGGGAAGGAATGTCCATCTCTCCTGCAAATATGATGGCACTGTTTACAATCTACAGTGGTACCGCCAATATCCCAGATCCAAACCAGAATTCCTCTTGTACATCACATCCTATTCTGACAGTTTCCATTGATAAAGTGGACAAACTTGTGGATCTGAAGATCTCTTCTGCTGATGTGACAGACTGCTGTTTACTACTGTGCCATGAAGACCACAGTGACAGGAAACTCTGACACGCTGAACGAAAACCTGTCAAGAACCATGGGAGGAAACAGACATCCTGTATGACATACATAAGTAACATACCTACTGTATGTTAAGGGGAGGGACTTATGGTAGAGGATGAGTTGAACAGCAGTTGAACAGCAGCATAGAACATTTAAAACAGGAGGCTGCTTAGATCTTTCTTTCTGTTTGTTTCTCTTCATCTAAGATGCAGTTGCTGTATTCAGCATTGTTCCTGACCATATTTATGGGTTTGTGATACAGTACATTTCCATGAAATGTATTGCCATACTAGCCAAATTTCAATTAAATTCAATTTCAGTACATTTTCATGAACAATTAAGTGTGTGTGCATTAAAACCATTCTCTATGCAGGTGTCAGTTGCGAGGACCTCACTCCACTCAAGAAAGAAGATTACTCTTTAGAGGGAACCCCTGTTACCATGTCTTACAACTACTCCAGAACAGCTACTGGTGGAGATGAATTCTATTGGTATCGACAGGACACAGCACAAAGGCCAGAGTTCCTCCTGTACATCTTGGGTTCAGGGTTTATAAATAAAGCAAATCCTCTGAACATTCGAATATCTGCAAAACTGAACGAAGAGAAAAACCGTTTGGATCTGGAGATCTCCTCTGCTGTAGTGACAGACTCTGCTCTGTACTACTGTGCTGTGAGGCCCACAGTGACAGGAAACCTACACACACTGTACAAAAACCTCAGCAGGGACCACATCAGCAGGAATGTATCTAGTTTTTGTTTGAACTTGTGCCTAACCCTTACTTTGCATTAAATAATTATGTCAATGTCTCCTGTAAGTTCATGACTCCAATGTTTCACCTGTCCTTAATTTGATTTGATCATTGACAGATTCTGTCAGTTTGATGCATATTCCTATTCTGATACACTCAGAGCCCCTATTCACATCCTCACATACAATATACATGCATTATGTGACATAATTACTCTCAACATGTGCAGTCATGTTGCTGATCTTTATCAAGGGTGCAAATTATTATGGACATGACTGCTCAGTGGTTTAGTCCTCTGACTGGGGTATCTCAATCCCAGCGCGCAATAGCCTCAGGATGAGGTTAAGTGACTTGTAATTGACCAGACAAACATAAAAGGCTCTTACACTGTTTTGGTCTGGTCAAGTCCATAAATATTTGCCCCCTTGATAAAGATAAGCAAAAAATACTGTATTATACAAAAAGACAAATACAGAGCTACACTGAATGTACAAAACATTAAGAACACCTACTCTTTCAATGACAGACTGATCAGGTGAATCCAGATGAAAGATATGATCCCTTATTGATTTCACTTGTTAAATCCACTTCAGTCATTCAGTGTAGAAGAAGGGGAGGAGACAGGTTAAAGAAGGATTTTTAAACCTTGAGACAACTGAGACAGGGATTGTGTATGTGCGCCATTCAGAGGGTGAATAGGCAAGACAAAATATTTAAGTCCCTTTGAACGGGGTGAGGTATTAAGTGCCAGGCGCACCCATTTGTGTCAAGAACTGCAATGCTGCTGGGTTTTTCACGCTCACCAGTTTCCCATGTGTTTCAAGAATGGTCAGCCACCCAGAGGTGGCACTTATTAACCTTAATTGCTCCTGTAAATCATTCTGGGTAAAACTAAAATGTAAATTCATAAATACCAATACAGCTTTTTTCTAAAATATTTTATGAGATTGGATAACACTTGGGGGGGATCTCAGACAATTCCTCCATACAGAATCTTTCCAGATACTTGATATCCTTCATCTGCTATTATGGGATGCCCTCTTCAATTCAAACTACAGGTGACTGAGATGGCCATTACAAAATGTTGTTTTTGTGGCCAATTACCCATTTCTTAGTTGATTTTGATTAGTGCTTGGGTTAATTGTCTTGCTGGAAGATCCACTTGCGGCCAAGTTTCAGCATCCTGGCAGAGGCAACCAGGTTTTTGGCTAAAATGTCCTGGTACTTGTTAAAGCTTATGATGCAATTGACCTGATGCCGAACAGTTGAAGCAAAATAGCCCCTTAACATCAAAGATCCACCATCATATTTTACCATAGGTATGAGGTATTCAGCATATGCTTCTGTTTTTCCAGCATGGTTTCAGCATAGAAGTGTCAATAGGGTATGTTTTGCAAAACGAGAAGCTTCAAGTAACGATTATGTGAATTTGCACATGTAAGGCAAACACCACCACTATCAGTAGCACTGTCAAAGCTGTAAATAAAAAAAGTCTGCAAACAAGCACACACTGGCCACGAACGTTGTGTTTACAATACCGCGATTGGTAATAAGGCATTATTTGTTCAACAGCAACTTCTGGGGTAGCTAGCTAGCTTTAGCTTGGTACCTAGCTAGCACCAACACAATCAGCCTGAAAACAATGACCCTTAGAAACTGCAGTCATTTTCATTATCCTTAACAATGATTTAGGAATTCTTGTGAGTAAGTATTAGCTAGGTAAAATACCTAAAGTTGGATTATGAAAGTTGTTTGAAATGTTTGGACAAAGTTTGGACAAGTAACTTATTAGATCATTTGTAGGCATGTTGGGCGAGTTGGAACCGGTGTTTTTCTGAATCAAACGCACCAAATAAATTGACATTTTGGAGATATAACGACGGAATTTATCGAACAAAAGGACCATTTGTGATGTTTATGGGACTTATTGGAGTGCCAACAGAGGAAGATCTTCTAAGGTAAGGCATGAATTATATCGTTATTTCTGAGTTTTGTGTCGCGCCTGGCGGGTTGAAATATTGTTGTGATAGCGAAAATGCAGCTAACATAACCAAAGCCATGTCAATTTTAAAATGGACCCATCATCCATGTCTTGCACACACAATCAAGCTGATTGTAAGAGATGCTCTGAAGGTGATGAAGCCCACTGTGGACAAAGTGAAAGCAGCTATGGAATACTTCCACAAGAGCACAGTAGGTGCTGAAAAACTAAAGTCTACACAACGCCAGATGGGGATGCCTGAGCTGAGGCCTAAACAAGACTGCACTACAAGGTGGAATTCAACATTTTATATGTAGAAGCGGTTTCTTGAGTCAAAGGATGCCATCATCTCTACCCTGGCCATTGTCAATGCGCCTGTTGATGCTCTGACCGAAGAGGAATGGGAGGTGGTGGAGGATGTGTGCAGAGTCCTGGAACCCTTTGAGCAGGTCACTGTGGAGATCAGTGGAGATCAGTACAGTAAGCAGTTATTACTACATCATTATTTAATCCAGTATTATATATGTATATGAGCAGTAGATGAGAATGTACTATCAGTAGACAAAACATGAACCTGAACTAATAAGTTACTGTTTTCTCTTTTCAGCTATGTGACAGCCTCAAAAATGATACTCCTGTGTAAGGGTCTGCAGCGAATCACAGCCAGCCGCCAGAGAGAAGCAAATGTAACCACAGGACATGTGACAGAGTTGATGGACACCCTATGTTCACCAATGGACAGAAAGTTTCACAGAATGGAATATAATCACATCAGAAACTGCAGTACAAACCTGACCCCAGGTTTAAGAAGTTAGCCTTCAGTGATGCCAGAGCGATTGATGAGGCTCTTCAAAGAATAACCTCAGCAGTAGAGAGGGACAGCCCCAGCAGTCAGCTGGCTCAGGCACCAGGGTAACAGGAAGAAGAGGGATCAGATGGAGCAGAAGCACCAGCAGTAGTGCCACAAACGTCTGCTGTTTGGATGCTGTTTGATGAGAGAGCAACTGGGGATGCAGCACGAAGGAATCCCTCAGCAGATGTCATAATGGAGGTCCGATCCTTATTTGCAGATCCTCTGAGCTGGTGGAAGAACAAGGCCTCTGTCTACCCACGGCTTACTAAAGTCATGACAAGGAGACTGCATAGTGGCTACATCCGTTCCCTTTGAGAGGGTCTTCTCGAAAACGGGATAAATAATTACTGAGAGAAGAAACCGCATCAGCCACTCGAAAGGGAGGCATCTTGCATTTCTGAAGGCAAATCTCTCATAAAAGAAAAATATGGTCAGCATTGCTGTGTGCTGCTGGTTATAACATGGCAATAAAGAAGAGAGAGAAAAGAAGGACCAGTTTAATATTTTAAGTGCGATGCTGCAGTTTTGCACATTGTTACTTATTTTTCTTTGATATGGTGCAATATTCTATTATTATGTTGTTCAAATTGTATTCGATTTGAATTGTTACATTTATATGCACATTGTTTATATACATTAAAAAGTTATACTTTAAATGCAAATGTTTAATAGCATTCTTTTTCATAACAAACCAATGCATTTTTAAATACATTGTGGTTAAAGATAGAGTATGATTTCATGTAATAATTTAATTAGAATTGTTTTAACACCAATCATAGTCAAAGGATTTGTGCAATTATAGGGGAATTGTATAAGGAAAAGTATATCTCCTCTAAACACAGGTATTATTTTTATGGTCCTGACCCGCCGAGAGCCAGAAAATTATTTATCTTAAGTAAAATACCCAAGGATCCTAGTACATGGACGGTCCCATATGAGGTTCCCACTGGTCGACCAATCGATTCGTATTGCGGCAGCGAGTCATGTAGTGTGGCAGAGTATATTGACTCCTTTCTAAAATCCCTTTATATCAGTTATGTCAAACACACCTATAAGCTTGTAAAAATAAAATAAAAAACATTGAGATTTAGATTTTCCCCCTGGAGCAATGCTTTTCTCTATTGACGTATACTGAACAAAAACATAAACGCAACTTGAAACAATGCCTAATATTTTACTGAGTTACACTTCATATAAGGAAATTAGTCAATTGAAATAAATCCATTAGGCCCTAATCTATGAATTTCACATGACTGGGAATCACAGATACCTTTAAAAAGAAATGGGCCTCACAACGTGCCTAAGGACAGCGTCACAGTATTTGTGTGCATTCAAAATGCAATAGATAAAATTAAATTCACCGCCACCATAGGGCACTCTGTTCCCAACGTTGACATCAGCAAACCACTCGCCCACACAACGCTATACAAAATACCAAATTCTCTAAAACGACGTTGGATGAGGCTCATGGTAGAGAAATTAAAATCATATTATTTGGCAACAGCTCTGATGGACATTCCTAGAGTCAGCATGCCAAATGCACACTTCAAAACTGAACATTTTAGTGTGGCCTTTTCTTGTCCCCAGCACTATGTGTACAATGATCATGCTGTTTAATCAGCTTCTTGATATGCCACACTTATCTTGGCAAAGCAGAAATGCTCACTAACAGGGATGTAAACACATTTGTGCACAACATTTTAGAGAAAAAAGCTTGTCTGATCATTTCTGTGATCTTTTATTTCAGCTTATGAAACATGGGACCAAAACTTTAAACTTTGCGTTCATGTTTTTGTTCAGTGTCGATTCGTTATATATTAACATTGACACTCAGTTAGGCCTGAAAGCAGTCACAGAAATCTTTCAAAAATACCTAGACCCAAATTTGTCAGGTGAGGCTATCCTCTCTCTCCTTGAGCTGAGGTTGATTTTGAGTTTGATTCAAACCGTTATATGCAGGTTTCGGGTACTGCGATGGGTAAAACGCTTGCTCCCGCGTATGCCAATGTACATGGCTGATTGGGAGCATACTGTCCTTTCCAAGTGCAGGAAGCTACCCTCCCTATACATCCGATATGTAGATGATATCTTTGGGATTTGGTGCCAGCCAGTGGTGGATTTTGAGAGTTTTATAGACACTGAATGGGAATCCCCCATCACAGTTAAATATAACCTACAACCCCAAAACATATAATTTCTTGATACTTAGGTATTTCTGATAAAGTCTCAACTGAAAACATTCAACAGAATATGTACAAGAGCAGAGGATGTTGAAGTAGCAACACAGGTACTCTTCAAAGCACTCAGACCAAGAGGTTACACCAAGAGATTTCTCCGTTCAGTAAAGGCGGCGGTGCACATGGCGGAGATGGTGGAGACCTCCATCATGGGGAACTTCCTACCCAGGCCGATACTGTTGAGTGTCGTATCGTCTGTCACTACCTTCTCCACAACTTCAATGCAGCTTAATTCTATAGTGAAGGCACACTTCTAGGAGACACAGAATATTTTTTTACTGTTGCATATTTTAAACTTATCCCAGAGTTAGGAAAGAATATAATCTTAAAGATGACGTTGTGAATACCTCTCTGGATGGTGGGAAACGGCCGATCAAATCAAATCAAATCAAATCAAATGTATTTATATAGCCCTTCGTACATCAGCTGATATCTCAAAGTGCTGTACAGAAACCCAGCCTAAAACCCCAAACAGCAAACAATGCAGGTGTAAAAGCACGGTGGCTAGGAAAAACTCCCTAGAAAGGCCAAAACCTGGGAAACGGCCGATCAATTCCCACCTCGGGTCTATCAAGTACATTATAAATAAAAAAAAACAGGATTGGGGCGCCAGTCTGCCAAATCTTTCAGCTGGAGTCATCCAACCTGGTTTATGTGATACAATGTCAAAAGTGTAACAAACTGTACATCAGGGAAACTAAAAACAAATACCTCAAAGGTTACAGCAACACATCTATTACGCAGGGAGATCTGACAAGTTGACAGACCACCGTCCTTAATGAGATTGAATGAAGTCCCTCTTTGGAGTTTATTCCGAACGGAAGCCTTAACTTTTAACATTTATAACCCAGTACAGTATCCATGGGAGGAGAGGACCCTAACAGACCCACTACTGAAGCTATTTTCTTTATTTCTTTGTTTATAAATACTTTGCTTGGATCTTTAGTGTGTGTTCCGTTTATTTGAATGATACTTTAAGATGTGGGTGGTTTCTTTTGAAATATAAGGGAGGCTTCTATTGCACTTACTCCCCTCCCCTTAATGCACTTGATTAATTCATATTAGCAGTTATGACTTTTGAATTATAATACTTATTTATTTTTATTATAATTTATTATATATTCATTTAAGATATTTTGACTTTTTGATTCTGTAGTGGTCTCTTCTCCCAAAAAAAGGTCTTATATTGGGCTTTATTTTCACAATTCCTGAACAAGTATCATATTGTACTTGTTTAGGAGTTGTGAAAATAAAGCCCAATATAAGATCTTTATTCATTTGGATGAACCTGTGGCCATAGCTTGCCATCTAGTGGCCTTTTATAAACACTACAGAACACTCTTTATTGATTCTGGTAGGAGTGTGGAGCTTTCTGTGGGACCCCGCACATACACTCTTAATAACAGCTTGTAGAAGTGTTCTCTTTTAACTAGAGGTTTATAAAATTAGTTGGTCAAGTCGTTATGTGCTGTGCACCCTGTCCCCCTGGCGGGTAACATACCTCACTACCCTTACCTAACACTAACACTAACTAAAGGTCCCTCTCAAGTTTTGCAGGAGTGTGCAATTGGAATGCTGACTGCAGACACCAGAGCTGTTGCCAGATAATTTAATGTTCATTTCTGTACCATATGCTGCCTCCAATGTCATTTTAGCTCATTTGGCAGTATGTCCAATTGATTGGCTGGGCCTGGCTCCCCAGTATGTGGGCCTGGCACCCAAGTGTGTGGGTCTATGCTCTCCCATACCCACCCATGGCTGCCCAGTCATGTGAAATCCATAGATTAGGGCCTAATGTATTCATTTCAATTGACAAATTTCCTTATATGAACTGTAACTGAATACAATTGTTTAAATTGTTGCGTTTATATTTGTGTTCAGTAATAGATAAGTATAGGTCAGAAAATGAGGAGTTACTGCTTCCTACAAGAGCACAAAACGTGTAGGCTACGTTTAAAGCTGTTTTTGAAAAGCAATTCAGGTAAAAAGCTTATGTCTTGATTAAAGGGGCAGTGTTGTATTTTGAAACAGGCTTGAATATGCAAATAAGACAATAGGCAGAGGAGTAGCCTATATTGTCTGATTATCTGTATGGTAATAATAATTGTTATTTTGTAAAGTGGTTTCTTAAATCAAACAACACAATACAATGCAATGCCATGTACAGTCACCTATTTGACCCATGGTGTTACAAAAAATGATTAATGTCGAGCCCCACATATAGGCATTCCATGTGAAAATGTTCCATTGGTTTTGTTGGCAGGCCTACATTATGCTCAAATAGCCACAATAACTTATTGGCTACTGTATAAAACTGTAAGGGTACAGTATAAAACTGTAAGGGTACAGCCTCAGTGTTCACTGTAAACGTGAGCCGGAAGTTGCACAAAATTCAAACAACGTTCAAGTTTCTGTTCACAAGACCTCAAATTTGCCCAGTGCCCCCAGAAATTAGAGGGAACATTGCCCAGGGTGTCATTTGGGTTATTGCATTGGAATTAGAATTCTGCTTATATCATGCTATACCACAATAAACATAAAAGTTTAAAACATTATTTTGACCAAGAAGTGACAGGTTCAATGGCACGAAGTCTCGCTGCACTCTATCAGCACCATGGACAGCACCCTACACACTAAGCAAGATTTTGATACAAACCAACCAGCTAGATTGTTTCAATCTTACCTTTTCATAAGAGTTGCAGCTTCCTTGATGCTCTGTGGAACTTCCTGAGTCATCAGCATGCTTCTTGTGTGCCGACTGAACACATTTGTCAATGTGGGAAATTAGTTCCCGCATGTGACTGTGGACTCCCCAAAATTCAGTCCATGTTTCAGTGCAGTAAACATTTCAGTCTGCAAAAACTGGCAAGCGACACTGAACTCAGCTTTCACAAAATCTGCATTGCTTAAATCCAGCAGTGGTTTCACCTTTTTCACATGTAGAAAGTCATGGCTCTCTGGGTCAAGGGCACAATAGGACCTCCACCAGTTGGCTGTTGCGTTTGCGGAATCTTTCTGATATTTCACCAATGGCAGCATCCAACGTGCTGAAGAATAGTATTTTACACTCAGTCTCTTCTCCTCTTCTCCTGCTGGTCTACTGTACTGTCCACCACGCATTTGTACTTACATAACATTGGCTTCCAACTCGCTGTCAAACCTCAGCTTCTCCACGCACTCCAACGCACCACTTTGCGGACCACTTTGACTCCAGTGTAAAGATCCATTGCTTTTGCCTGGAGTCATTTTTTTCGGTTCGAGTAGACTAGGAATTCTGTGCACCATGGTGGAAGCCAGGGTCCGTTACCGCCTTCAGCAGCCTTGTAGCCTCGAGTGTTACTTCTGTTTTATTGGAACGTGTGAGGTTTTTCCCACTAGTTTTTGGGAACCCAAGGTAGTCATACATAACCACCATAACCCAGTGGGATTCCATAGCCCCCTTACACACATCGCGATGCGCCCTGTCCATTGTGCTGACACAGCGCAGCGGATATAGTGCTGTTTTGTGCCAACCTGTCACTCAATCATTTGAACTTCTTTGCTATTTTTATATATAGACATAAAACTAAAACTGAGGGGGATAAAGTTTGAACGGAGGGATCTAAGTCCCCTTGGTCCACTTGTGGAGCCGGGCCCATCAGGAGCTGTGGAAATAAAGCCCAATATAAGGCCTTTTTGTGGTGAGAGACCACCACCGAATTGAAACCTCTAAATATCTAGACCCTTAAAGAAATATAATAATAATAATAAATAAATAAATTATAAGTTATAATATGAACAAATCAAGTGCATTAAGGAAATGGTAGTACATGCAAACAAAACCTCCCTTATATTTGAAAAGAAACCACCTTAAAGTATCATACAAATAATAATATTATAAAATAATATTACAAAAGAAACGCTTTGGTAATGGGTCAGTTAGGCTCGTCTCCTCCCAAGGATACTGTACTGGGTGATACATGTTAAGGGTTCTAGTTGGAGTAAAGTCCAAAGAGGGACTTTACTCCATCTCATTAAGGCCGGTGGGAGGAAGAGTTCCAAACCTTTTTATCAACCACCTTTCTGAGGCCAATGTACCACCCCACCCGACTCGAGGCCTGCAATTGATAGCCACTCTTTTCCATGTGTACGGAAGTGGTATTTGGTATTGTATTAGGATCGCCATTAGCTGTTGCAAAAGCAGCAGCTACTCTTCCTGGGGTCCACATAAAACATGACATAATACAGAACATTAATAGACAAGAACAGCTCAAGAACAGAACAATATCATTTCAAAATAAGTCTTAAAAAAGACACACATAGCCTATATATCAATACATACACATACACTTTCAATGTCAAATAGGGGAGAGTCGTTGTGCCGTGAGGGGTTGCTTTATCTGTTTTTTGAAACCAATTTTGCTGTTCATTTGAGCAATATGAAATGGAACAGAGTTCCATGCAATAATGGCTCTATATAATACTGTACGCTTTCTTGTATTTGTTCTGGATTTGGGGACTGTGAAAAGACCCCTGGTGGCATGTCTGGTGGGGTAAGTGTGGGATTTTCAGCACATGTTTCTTATGTTCAACAGCCACACCATTCATTACCAGATTCAGCTGAGGTCTAGAACTTAGGGAATGATTTGTACCAAATACAATGCTTTTAGTTTTAGAGATGTTCAGGTTACTGGCCCCATATTCCAAAAAAGACTGCAACACTTTGTTAAGGGTTTCAGTGACTTCATTAGCTGTGGTTGCTGATGCATACAGTTGAAGTCGGAAGTTTACATACACTTAGGTTGGAGTCATTAAACCTCAATTTTTCAACCACTCCACAAATTTCTGTTAACAAACTATAGTTTTCGCAAGACAGTTAGGACATCTACTTTGTGCATGACACAATTAATGTTTCCAACAATTGTTTACAAACAGATTCACTATAATTCACTGTATCACAATTCCAGTGGGTCAGAAGTTTACATACACTAAGTTGACTGTGCCTTTAAACAGCTTGGAAAATTCCAGAAAATGATGTCATGGCTTTAGAAGCTTCTGATAGGCTAATTGACATCATTTGAGTCAATTGGAGGTGTACCTGTGGATGTTTTTCAATGCCTACCATCAAACTCAGTGCCTCTTTGCTTGACATCATGGGAAAATAAAAAGAAATCAGCCCAGACCTCAGAAAATAAGTTGTAGACCTCCAATAGTCCGGTTCATCCTTGGGTACCACGTTCATCTGTACAAACAATAGTAAGCAAGTATAAACACCATGGGACCATGCAGCCGTCATACTGCTCAGGTAGGAGATGCGTTCTGTCTCCTAGAGATGAACGTACTTTGGTGCGAAAAGTGCAAATCAATCCCAGAACAACAGCAAAGGACATTGTGAAGACGTTGGAGGAAATAGTTGTCATGTTGTGGGGGTGCTTTGCTGCAGGAGGGACTGGTGCACTTCACAAAATAGATGGCATCATGAGGAAGGGAAAATTATGTGGATATATTGAAGCAACATCTCAAGACATCAGTCAGGAAGTTAAAGCTTGGTCACAAATGGGTCTTCCAAATGGACAATGACCCAAAACATACTTCCAAAGTTGTGGCAAAATGGCGTAAGGACAACAAAGTCAGGGTATTGGAGTGGCCATCACAAAGCCCGTACCTCAATCCCATAGAAAATTTGTGGGCAGAACTGAAAAAGCGTGAATCTTATAAGTTGAGACTTTATAAGTCCCCTGTATGTGTGTTTAGAGTAATAACTAGTCTTATGTATCAAGGTGTGTGTGTCAGTAGCCTTAAAATATACCTTTGTCCCCAGAGATTTCTTCCTTTGTCCCTGAGCTGACAAGGTAAAAATCTGTCGTTCTGCCTCTGGACAAGGGAGTTAACCCACTGTTCCCTGGTAGGCTGTCATTTTTACATTGTCAGCTCAGGGATTCCATCCAGCAACCTTTCAGTTACTGGCTCAACTCTCTAATCACTAGACTACCTCCCGTCCCAATGAGAGAACACCCCACTCTGACCATTTTACTCACCCAAGCAGAGCTGGTTAGGCTTTTTCATGTTATCCAGTGTTGGTGACTGTAAATGTGCTGCTGGAAACAATTGAATTACGCTTTGCAATAATGACGTTTTGCATTGTAATTTCAGAGGGAAAATGTTTGTATGTGGTCAAAGTGTAGTGATTGGTTACAATTGCAAGCTCTCTTATTGTAGTGCAGTGATTGGAAAGTTATATGCGGTAATATTTGGATGATTTGACTGTTTTATGTGGTAATAGCGTGGTGATTGGTCAAATTTCTCCTTACATAATATGCAGAAAATTGTTGATTTTGCACAAAAAAAATTATCGCAGAATCCCAAAAACCTGGAGGGACTGAGTACAGTATAACAAGGATAGAAGAAGATTAGGCACAACTAGGATCAGTTATGCATCCCAAATTCTAACCCTAACCATCAGGTATGGAAACACAGAGCTGACCTCGGATCAGTGGTTAGAGGCAACGTACTCTGTTAGAACAGGAATATATTTAATTTGAAATGGGAGGTAGCACTACACTGCAAAGAGAGAAGAACCAGGTCTGTTATGTAGATTAAATTATATCTACAAGGTTGTACAATGTTACCCTTTAGTGTTGCGTAACTACAGTGAGTGGGACTTAGGTAACCGTCATGAGAGCTCAGCTTCCTTGACAGAAATCAAAAGGACCCTCAGGAAAAGCTATGCAGACACTCCTCACATGAAAAACAATATTTAATTTTAAAATTGGTTCAAATTAGGTTAGGGTTAAGGTTAGGGTTAAGGGTTTGGTTAAGGTTGGAGTTAAGGTTAGGGTTGGGTATAAGGTTTTAGGTTAGGGTTAGGGTTAGGTTAAGGGTAGGGTTAAGGGTATGGTTAAAGTTAAAGTTAAAGTTAAAGTTAAAGTTAGGCTTAAGGTTAGGGTTAAGAGTTTGGTTAAGGTTAGGGTTACGGGTAGGACCAAGACCTGGTCTATTTACCTCTGTCTAAATGCAAAAAAAAACGACCAGTCCACCTGTCTTCTCAAAAATGTCCAGCAGATGGAGACAGATGCTATTATGTGGCCATGCCTTTCTCAAATACTTCTCATTCAGACCTGTGGGATCAATAGTACTTAATTTTTTCATCCAAAAATGCTCCTTAGTCTGCCTCCCTTGGTTGGATTCCAACCCTCCTATTCTTAGTTGAGATCTATAATGTGTATATAGTGTGGTTGTGATAGACTTTCCATATATGATTTAGGTGTTGTTTGAGTCTGGCTTCCAATGAGTTCCTGTTTTCCATATTGTAGGTATTAATTACAATATACAATGTTGGTAGTCTTCAGTTGAAAAACCTCCCATACTGTAACCCCTGAACCTGACACTTTGTTCTGAATGCCCTTTACTTGTTTAAAATGTGATCCACTCTGTACCAGCTTATCCTTGAATCCAGAGTGTACCAGCACATCTTTCAAATGTTTGTTTCGCCGATATGCTGATTTTACTCTGAATTGTTGGAGAATCTCATCATCCTATTCTTTTTAAATATAATGGAAGCCTCTATAGCACTTACTCCCCTCACCTTAATGCACTTGGTTTGCCTATATTGGCACTCATAATTTTCTTCTACCTTTACTTTGTACTTGTTTTGTTTGATTGATACTTTAAGTTTGTTGAATGTGTTTTCAAAAATAAGGGAGGTTTTCTTAGTATTTACTCCCCTTATTTGTTAGTATTTACTACTACTACTTGATTTGTTCATATTAGCACTTATAACTTATTTATGTATTATTATTTACTATATTTCTTTAACGATCTAGACATTTTGAGGTTTTGATTCTGTGGTGGTCTCTTCTCCCACAGAAAGCTGCAAACTCTACCAGAATGAAAAAAATGTGCTCTGTAGTCTTTATAAAAGGCCACTAGGTGGCATCCTATGGACACAGGTGGGTCCAAATGCATTAAGCTCATGCTGTACATGTTCAGGAGCCAGACCTGACCCCAGCATAAAGTGACAAAGGGGGCAGTTGAAATCACTAAGGGGCCCCAAAAACGGGGTTTTGCATTGGAGTTATATTGAATTTTGTTTATATAATCATGCTATTCCACAATAAAAAATAAAGTTCAAATATAGAGACTACGGGATCTTTGAGTGCCTTTGAAATATGTAGCCTATCTCTGCTGAGCTGTATCAACAAATGGGCAGCGACCAACAGCTAAGCCGTTTTGGCAATGAATAAGCTTCAAGATGGGTATGGCAATTCACCTATTACATTCAGCTATGTCAATGTCATACATCTGTCTTATCAAAATAATGCAAACTAAATGTTGAAATTAGTAGCCTAATTATTCAAGCATGCAAATAAAAATACTGAATAGCAGTTTGGCTTAGAATACCGACATAACTGCGAATGCGAACAAATGGAACAGAGCAAAACAGCGGTACCAAGTAGTTGGACAATAAAAAAATATATCAGATTGAGAAAGGCATGACACAATCTATATTTAGACTAGTTACATTAACAGTAAACAAATGCAGAGATCCAAATAACTCAAACAGCCTACAGCCTACTATAGTGAGATGCATTCATGCACAGCTGTCTTGCCAAATAAATAGGCCTAAACAGACCCGCTTAAAAAATGGAAAATCATGCCGCTCGCTCATGAGTTCAACAACACGTTGTGATATTGTACAATACCCGTCTGTGAATCAAATTCGACCCAAGTAATAAATGAAGCAATGCCAGCATACAAAAACACATCTCCAATGCAAACAGTTCCATTTACAGAAATGGAAACCAATAAACTACCAAGGAAACCATAGAATGTAGGATCTATTTCTATGATGAAACTTACCAATATGTAGCCATACCCAGGGGAGTCAATTGGGTTCTTGCATCGGAATTATGTTGTACTATGCTTATATCACGCTATACCACAATAAACATAAAAGTGACAGGTTCAATGGCAATAAATCTCGCTGCGCTCCAACAGCACCATGGACAGCGCCCCACACTCTAAAGCAAGATTTTGCTAAAAACCAACCAGCTAAATTGTTTCAATCGTACCTTTTCAAAAGAGTTGCAGCTTCCTTGATGCTCTGTGGAACTTCCTGAGTAATCGATCTCGCCATTCTCCCTGAAATCATCTTGTAGGATCCCCTCAAATACCTGTGGGATTAGTTGAGCATTACCTCTGGTGTAGCATGCTTCTTCTGTACTGACTGAATATGTTTGTCTAAGTGGAAAATGAGTTACCTCATGTCTTGCTTCTGTGTTGTAGGAACCGGTGTATTTTTCCCCCACTTTATATGGAAACCCAAAGGAGTCAGACATAACCACACAGTGGCTTTCCATAACCCCCTACACACATCGCGACACTGCCTGTCTAAGTTTAACCAATCCTTTCTGGAGGATGTGAATTGTATTAATAACACCAAACATTTCATAATTAAATGATTTAATCACAATACAGACACAGATGATCAGCATTATTGTATGGGACGCACACAAATTCGCCTTCAGGGGACATGTGATAAAACATTCCTCTTGGAGAAAAAACAGGTTTCTGGCAGAGGAACAGCTTTTAACAGAGGAAATTATCACTCTAAACCACCAAATTGACAATTATTCTAAAGATTTAATTACAACGTTACAATTACTCAATGGAAAACAAAGAGAGCTAGGGACTTATTCAACCGAGGGTTGGCGGTTTCATCTATAGGTCAAACTGGTTTCTTGGCAGGGAGATTCATAGGAGTTAGAATCAGAAGGAAATCTAATTGTATTTGGCACATAGGCATATTTAGCAGATGTTATTGTGGGTGTAGCGAAATGCTTGTGTTCCTAGCTCCAACAGTGCAGTAGTATCTAACAATTCACAACAATACACACAAGTCTAAAAGCAAGACAGAAGAATAGAATAGAGTATATACATGTGAAATGAGTAAAGCAGTATGTAAACATTATTTAAGTGAAGAGTGTTCCATTATTAAAGTGGCCAGTGATTCCAAGTCTATGTATATAGGGCAGTGACCTCTAAGGTGCATGGTTGCGTCACCGAGTGGAAGCCGGCTAGTGATGGCTATTTAACCGTCTGATGGCCTTGAGATAGAAGCTGTTTTTCAGTCTCTCGGTCCCAGCTTTGATACACCTGTACTGACCTCACCTTCTGGATGATAGCGGCGTTAACAGGCCGTGGCTCGAGTGGTTGATGTCCTTGGGGTCCTAGAGGGCAGGCAGTGTGCCCCGGTGATGCATGTAATAACACAAAATAATTCTGGGCTAATAATGTAAGAAATAACATACAAAAAGTAAATACTGCAAAGTTGCTTTGGACCTAGAAGCAGAGCTGCCATATCTGTCAGCGCCATCTTACTGAAATGATTCATTATTATGATAAAGCAAATAAACTGGGCCTTATATTTATTGTACATTTTCAAAAGCCATTTGATTTGATCAGATTGTCACGCTGGTGTAAAGGATTTGGAGACAGGCGCAAGAATACATCATCTGGGCTTTTAATACATCCAAAACAAACATGTATACAAGACACTGGGATGTACTCAAACTAAAGAGCGAGTGTAAACCTTGTAGAACAACATGGAACAAGAGCCATAATACACAATGCACAAAACACGCAGCACAGGCTGAGACAACGCATAGGTATTCATACAACCAACGGACATGGGAACAATAATCAACAGCCCAATCGGGAAAACAAAGTGCACATTTATACAAACACAATCAGTGATGAATTGGAACCAGGTGTGCGTAATGACACAGTTCAGTGCAGCCCAGAAGGCCGGTGACGTCGACCTCCAGAACAGAATGAGCAGCAGTACCAGGGGGATCCGTGACACAGATGGGACTTCTTAAATGCATGTCTGAAATACTTTACCTTTGGCGAGTCCTTCATGAAATGGGTAAAGGTCTTATACCAGAACATAAATAATGGATACTATCAAGAGCAGTGAGAGAGGGTTGCTCACTCTCACAAGTATCTATTTTTAATTGGAATTTAAATACTGGCTATAAAGGTGAGACATAACAGAGATCGAATGATTAGACATGTATCGTTTTATGACCAAGAGTTATACCTATTGTCACGCCCTGATCTGTTTCACCTGTCCTTGTACTTGTCTCCACCCCTCTAGGTGTCGTCCATCTTCCCCATTATCCCCTGGGTACTTATACCTGTGTTCTCTGTTTGTCTGTTGCCAGTTCGTCTTGTTTGTCAAGTCAACCAGCGTTTTGTTTATCAGCTCCTGCTTTTCCCCAGTCTCTCTTTTCTCGCCCTCCTGGTTTTTCACCTTTGCCTGTCCTCACTCTGAGCCCGCCTGCCTGACCACTCTGCCTGCCCCTGACCCTGAGCTTGCCTGTCGTCCGGTGTCTTTGCCTCTACTCTGGATTACCGACCCCTGCCTGCCTTGACCTGTCGTTTGCCTGCCCCTGTTGTTGTAATAAACATTGTTACTTCAACACAGTCTGCGTGATACCTATGCAGAAAATATCACTTACCATCTCTGTCCTCTTGCTGCCCAATAAGATTAAAAGATTTTGCCAATCTGTCCAGTCTGAAATCAAATTATGATAAGTGCTTAGCATTTAAACTTGGATCTTAAAAAAAACTCCAACTTTGTACTACTATGTAGTGTACCAATTACATGGACAGACAGGCAGGTAAATGTTACTGGAATACGTTTACCTGAAAACATGAACGACCTTGTTAAAATATATTCTGAAGCGACATTGAAATATATTGATAAATATTGCAACCATGGAAAGGCAATCATCTTTCCATCCATGGAAAAGTAACATTAATAAATGATTTATTCAGTCTTTCCATTCATTTATCTTCCTTCTCCAGATAATACTTTCTTCAAACGATATAAACAGAAAAATATAAAAATGTATATGGAACAATAAACCTGAGACGATATACGTATAACTCATTTCAAGAGGGAGGTACCGAGTCAATGTGCGGGGGTACAGGTTAGTCGAGGTAATAGTCGAGGTAATTCAATAATATGTACATATAGGTAGGGGTAAATTGACGATGCATAGACAATAAACAGAGAGTAGCTGCAGTGTATGTGAAGAAGAGTGTAAAGGAATGTGTGTGTGTGTTTTGTGGGTGTGCATGTGTGTGTGTATTGGGGTATCAGTGTAGTATGTGTGAGTGTGTGGTTAGATTCCAGGAGTGTACATTGAGCCTGTACAAGAGAGTCCGTGCAAAAAAATTATAATAAATAATAATAAAAACGGGGTCAATGCAAATAGTCCGGGTAGCCATTTGATTAACTGTTCAATAGTCTTATGGCTTGGGGGTAGAAGCTGTTAGGAAGCCTTTTGGTCCCAGACATGGCGCTCTGGTACAGCTTACAGAGAGTAAGAGAGAACAGTCAATGACTTTGGTGGCTGGAGTCTTTGACAATTTTAGGGCCTTCCTCTGACACCGCCTAGTATAGGGGTCCTGGGTGGCTGGAAGCTCGGCACCAGTGATGTACTGGGCTGTACACAGTACCCTCTAAAGTGCCTCGCGGTCAGAGCAGTTTCAATACCAAGCGGTGACGCAACCAGCCACGATGCTCTCGATGGTGCACCTGTATAACTTTTGAGAATCTGAGGTCCCATGCAAAATCTTTTCAGACTTCTGAAGGGGAATAGGCATTTTCGTGCCCTCTTTATGACTGTCTTGGCATGTGTGAACCATGATAGGTTCTTAGTGATGTGGACACTAAGGAACTTGAAGCTCTCGACCGGCTCCACTACAGCTCTGTCAATGTGAATGGGGGTGTGCTTGATCCTCCTTTTCCTGCTGTCCACGATCAGCTCCTTTATCTTACTCAAAGCCAGGTCTCTGACCTCTTCCCTGTAGGCTGTCTCATTGTTGTTGGTGATCAGGCCTACCAATCAATCAATCAAATTTTATTTATATAGCCCTTCGTACATCAGCTGATATCTCAAAGTGCTGTACAGAAACCCAGCCTAAAACCCCAAACAGCAAGCAATGCAGGTGTAGAAGCACGGTGGCTAGGAAAAACTCCCTAGAAAGGCCAAAACCTAGGAAGAAACCTAGAGAGGAACCAGGCTACCACCATTGTGTCATCTGCAAACTTAATGATGGTTTTGGAGTCATGCGTGGTCATGCAGTCATAGGTGAACAGGGAGTACAGAAGGGGACTAAGCACGCACCCCTGAGTTTGTCCCCGTGTTGAGCATCAGCGTGGCGGATGTGTTGTTGCCTATCCTTACCACCTTCCAGTTGCAGATGGTGTTCAGTCCCAGGATCCTAAGCTTAGTGATGAGCTTGAAGGGCAACGCTGAGCTGTAGTCAATGAACAGCATTCTCACATAGTTGTTCCTTTTGTCAATGCGGGAAAGGGCAGTGTGGAGTGCAATAGAGAGCGTCATCTGTGGATCTGTTGGGGTGGTATGCGAATTGTTGTGGGTCCAAGGTTTCTGAGATGATGGTGTTAATGTGAGCCATGACCAGCCTTTCAAATAATTTTATGGTTACAAATGTGAGTGCTACGGGGCAGTAGTCATTTAGTGTCTGCTTGAAACATGTAGGTATTACTTACTGGGTCAGAGAGAGGTTGTCAGGCCAATGACTGTATTTTTCGTGTTTTGAGGTTCTAGTCATGAAATATATGCAGCCTACTCAATCACTCTTTATAGCTGCGGTTTACAGGCCTCCTGGGCCGTATACAGCGTTCCTCACTGAGTTCCCAGAATTCCTATCGGACCTTGTAGTCATGGCAGATAATATTCACATTTTTGGTGACTTCAATATTCACATGGAGAAGTCCACAGAACCACTCCAAAAGGCTTTTCGAACCCATCATCGACTCAATGGATTTTGTCCAACATGTGCCCTACGCATTTACACAATCATACCCTGGATCTAAATATGTGCCATGGAATAGATATTGTGAATCTAAGTGTTTTTCAACATTATCTTTGACTATTGGACCACCATCTTATTACGTTTGCAATTGTAGCAAATCATTTGTTTAGACCCCAAACAAGGATTATCAAAAGCCGCGCTAGAAATTCTCAGACAACCCGAAGAGTCCAAGATGTCCTTCCAGATGGAAGCCTTCCAATTAGCTTGGAAAAACAGTACCATGCTCTCACTTGAAAAGCACTCACTGCTGCTTCATCAGACTATTTTTCCAACCTGATTGAGAATAAAAAATAATCCAACATACATTTTTGATACTGTCGCAAAGCTAACTAAAAAGCAGCATTCCCCAAGTGAGGATGGCCTTCCTTTCAGCAGTGGTGAATTCATAAACTTCTTTGACAAAAATATCTTGGTCATTAGAAAATGAATTACGGACTCCTCCTTTGAATATCCATATTTCTCAAAAACTCACCTGTCCTGAGTCTGCCTTCCTGAATAATGTATATGAAACGATCAGTCTGATTCTAGACCCCATCATAGTACTAAGACCACACTCGTAAGGGTGGTAAATTACCTCTTAGGGGCGTCAGACTCTGCACCGCTCCTCATGCTCCTAGACCTTAGTGCTGCTTTGGTCGTGATGCTGATCCAGTTTTTTGGGCCTACGGAATAAAATATCCAGTATCGCCACCTCCAAACTACTTCCTGCGGTTATGGAACTCTTACCTGTTCACTGGACATGCTACCATGTCCTGCTGCTGATCCAGTTTGCGCTGTTCTGAATGCAGCTGGGGAATCCTGACCTTTTCACTGGACGTGCTACCTTGTCCCAGACCTGCTGTTTCAATCCTCTCTCTTTCCCTGTTTCTCTCTCTCTCTCTCTCTCTCTCTCTCTCTCTCTCTCTCTCTCTCTCTCTCTCTCTCTCTCTCTCTCTCTCTCTCTCTCTCTCTCTCTCTCTCTCTCTCTCTCTCTCTCTCTCTCTCTCTCTCTCTCTCTCTCTCTCTCTCTCTCTCTCTCTCTCTCTCTCTCTCTCTCTCTCTCTCTCTCTCTCTCTCTCTCTCTCTCTCTCTCTCTCTCTCTCTCTCTCTCTCTCTCTCTCTCTCTCTCTCTCTCTCTCTACCTCTTGAAGAACGATCTGGCCTTAAAGGCCATGTATTCTTATTATAATAATTATACAATAGTTCCATCTAGTGTTCAACATTCTGCCCAACAAGGTGAAACCTAGAAATTGCTTGAGCAAGTTTTCAAGGGCAAGTTCCGAGTGAGAGTCAATAGGTGTCAGTAGAGACTCATTAATTTGCTCCTATTCCATTAAATTATGCATGCAGCATGTCAACACTACAGGTGTCTATGTTGTATAATTTTCCCACCAAACAGAGTATACATTCATTGTGTTTTAATTATGTTTTAACCCTTTCTTGACACAATTGCATATTTTGTTTGGTGGGGAAACTGTGGCTTTCCAAAGTGCATGCAGGCAGAGTCAACTGTATTTATGACTAAATTGTGTACAACAATATACTGTATAATGTAGGCCAGGGCTAACCCAAGCTTCATGTCCATACCGCAGCTCAACCCTATCCCTAGCCATAACCCTAGCTTCACGTCCACATCCCAGATCAACCTAGCCATAACCCTTGCTTCACGTCCACCTCCCAGATCAACCTAGCCATAACCCTAGCTTCATGTCCACATCCCAGATCAACCCTATCCCTAGCCATAACCCTAGCTTCACGTCCACATCCCAGATCAACCTAGCCATAACCCTAGCTTCACGTCCACATCCCAGATCAACCTAGCCATAACCCTAGCTTCACGTCCACATCCCAGATCAACCTAGCCATAACCCTAGCTTCATGTCCACATCCCAGATCAACCCTATCCCTAGCCATAACCCTAGCTTCAGGTCCACATCCCAGATCAACCTAGCCATAACCCTTGCTTCACGTCCACATCCCAGATCAACCTAGCCATAACCCTAACTTCACGTCCACATCCCAGATCAACCTAGCCATAACCCTAGCTTCAGGTCCACATCCCAGATCAACCTAGCCATAACCCTAGCTTCAGGTCCACATCCCAGATCAACCTAGCCATAACCCTAGCTTCAGGTCCACATCCCAGATCAACCTAGCCATAACCCTTGCTTCACGTCCACATCCCAGATCAACCTAGCCATAACCCTAGCTTCACGTCCACATCCCAGATCAACCTAGCCATAACCCTAGCTTCACGTCCACATCCCAGATCAACCTAGCCATAACCCTAGCTTCACGTCCACATCCCAGATCAACCTAGCCATAACCTAGCTTCACGTCCACATCCCAGATCAACCTAGCCATAACCCTAGCTTCATGTCCACATCCCAGATCAACCCTATCCCTAGCCATAACCCTAGCTTCAGGTCCACATCCCAGATCAACCTAGCCATAACCCTTGCTTCACGTCCACATCCCAGATCAACCTAGCCATAACCCTAGCTTCAGGTCCACATCCCAGATCAACCTAGCCATAACCCTAGCTTCACGTCCACATCCCAGATCAACCTAGCCATAACCCTAGCTTCAGGTCCACATCCCAGATCAACCTAGCCATAACCCTAGCTTCAGGTCCACATCCCAGATCAACCTAGCCATAACCCTTGCTTCACGTCCACATCCCAGATCAACCTAGCCATAACCCTAACTTCACGTCCACATCCCAGATCAACCTAGCCATAACCCTAACTTCACGTCCACATCCCAGATCAACCTAGCCATAACCCTAGCTTCACGTCCACATCCCAGATCAACCTAGCCATAACCCTAGCTTCACGTCCACATCCCAGATCAACCTAGCCATAACCCTAGCTTCATTTCCACATCCCAGATCAACCTAGCCATAACCCTAGCTTCACGTCCACATCCCAGATCAACCTAGCCATAACCCTAGCTTCACGTCCACCTCCCAGATCAACCTAGCCATAACCCTAGCTTCATGTCCACATCCCAGATCAACCCTATCCCTAGCCATAACCCTAGCTTCAGGTCCACATCCCAGATCAACCTAGCCATAACCCTTGCTTCACGTCCACATCCCAGATCAACCTAGCCATAACCCTAGCTTCACGTCCACATCCCAGATCAACCTAGCCATAACCCTAGCTTCACGTCCACATCCCAGATCAACCTAGCCATAACCCTAGCTTCATGTCCACATCCCAGATCAACCTAGCCATAACCCTAGCTTCAGGTCCACATCCCAGATCAACCTAGCCATAACCCTTGCTTCACGTCCACATCCCAGATCAACCTAGCCATAACCCTAGCTTCACGTCCACATCCCAGATCAACCTAGCCATAACCCTTGCTTCACGTCCACATCCCAGATCAACCTAGCCATAACCCTAACTTCACGTCCACATCCCAGATCAACCTAGCCATAACCCTAACTTCACGTCCACATCCCAGATCAACCTAGCCATAACCCTAACTTCACGTCCACATCCCAGATCAACCTAGCCATAACCCTTTGTGATTTCCGTTTTGCTTTCAATATTACCGGACCCCGATATCAATCTTAAACACAGGCAAGAATATTCTACACATGTAAAGGCAAGATCTAACTTCCTGTTTTAAAAAGTCTTATCATACGTTCATCTTCCTGTGTCTTTGTCTACGTTTTTCTGTGGTGTCTTCATCTGTCTCAATGTTTTTAACATGATTTATGATATATTGACAATGAAATACATCAAAGAAAGCATGTATTTGCAGAATTGAGTGGGGTACGTTAGTAGGTGCCAGGCGCACTGGTTTGAGTGTGTCAAGAACTGCAACGCTGCTGGGTTTTTCATGTTTCCCGTGTGTATCAAGAATGGTCCACCACCCAAAGGACATCCAGCCAACTTGACACAACCGTGGGAAGCATTGGAGTCAACAAGGGCCAGCGTCCCTGTGGAACATTTGACACCTTGTTGAGTCCAATGCCCCAACGAATTGAGGCTCTTCTGAGGGCAAAAGGGGGTGCCACTCAATGTTAGGAAGGTGTTCCTGTTTTGTACACTCAGTGTATATATGTTACAGGATCAACATAAAAGTGAGATGTTGCACACAAACATCTAACTTGGTGTTTTGAAAAGTCTTATCATATGTTCATCTTCTTGTGTCTTTGTCCCCAGTTTTTCTGCAATGTGTTCATCTCAATGTTAATAACATGACTTATGACATACTGACAATGAAATACATCAAAGCAAGCATGTGTTTGTATAATTGAGGTTGTGATCTCTTTTCTCACGCAGATACCCCCTCGGCCACGTTTGCAGACGCCCCACCTCATGCACGTTCTTCTCGATGCGTTGCAAAGCATGCTTGCCCTCGCTTTCTGTCAACCCCCACACACACATCCTGTCACAGGGACTGCTTGAGGTGAAACAACCACATTCTCCTCTGACACAGTCAGCCAGCATCAGCCCATTTCACACAGCTCTATACTGAGACCACATCCCGAGGAAATAATCATGCAAAATTTAACCCCAATGTTATTCCAACCCACCTACCTATTTTGGGCTGTAAATCAGCACAGAGTCTAAACAACTTAGTGGTTTCAGAAAATGAAATCTGCCTCCACAATTTTACCTGTGTTTAAAGTTATAACGATGATGATTGTTAACCAGGCTTGACTGAATGCTTTTGGCTCACCAATATGTTTTATCAATACAATTCTAATTTGAAAGAGTGATACAGTTATATTATAGTATTGTTGGTGCAAAACAAAGTTGATGTGTTCTTGTGTGTAGGTCAATTAAGGTGTTAGCACAATTATAGTGTACAGAGTACACATTGCCACATAAAGCACCAATAACGTTAACACCTTATCAGAATAGTCCATCTGTAGATGTTCTACAGTAACATTTCAACTATCTACTAACCAAGCCCTAACCCTTATGCTAACTCTTATCCTAACTCTGAACTTAACCTTCACCCTAACGCTAGCCCTAACCTTAAACCTTACCCTAAACCTGGTCCTAACCTTAACCTTAACCCTATCCCTAACCCTAGCCCTAACCATAACCCTTATCCTAACCCTAGCCCTAACCTTAACCCATACTCTAACCCTAGCCCTAACCTTAACCCTTATCCTAACCCTAAACTTAACCCTAACCCTAACCTTAAACCATCCCCTAACCCTAGCCCTAACCTTAACCTTATCCTAACCCTAGCTCTAACCTTAACCCTAACCGTAACCCTTATCCTAACCTAAGGAAGCTCAATAAAAAATAATGTTTTTTATTTGCTCATTCTATTTTTGTATTTTTTATGATTGTATGATTATTTTATCATTTTAAAATTAAACTTGCTTACCCTCAGCACTTTATCAAGAATTTTCTTCTTCCTGTTGTTGAACTGTCATGGGTGACCCCTCTGAGCTCTCTGCCTTTCATGTTCTCTCATCCTCTCCAGACCGGTATGATGGTACAAAATAGAAACAGGACAGAAAAATTGCTATTGACCTGTGCAACCCATGGTTTGATACCAGCATAAACAGAAACCCTCTTAAACCTAACCCTAGCCCTAACCTTAACCCATTCCCTAACCCTTTTAATATTTTATTTTTCCTTTTGTTTGATACAGTGAATTTATTGCAAATCATTTTGAGATGTTTTAATAATAAAGGCACATTTTAATCCAGTTATTGGGAAGAAACAAGATACAACTAACAAACCAACAACCTAAGACAATAACCTAAGAAGACAATCCAGAAATCAAGAAGACAAAGGACAACACAAACTACCTGGGTCGCTCCCAGCCAACACAAAAAGGATAAAATTAGTCTATAAACTCATAACAAAAAAATTCACCACTTCCACAGTACAACAGTCAAGTTGTTTTTAACATCCACCTGTGCTAATACCCCTTTCACCAGCTTTTATCCTACACAGAAGGCTGTAAGCATAATCCAGCAAATGTTATTTGTATGTGATTGAACATTAGCTGGATTAAATATGCTTATTAATAGATTCACTGTTTTAGACACCCTTCCCAGGAGGGGGAGACAAACACACACACTAAAGCAAAACAAACAACACAGCACTTTCTACCCGACACACAACCAAGACCTACCTCAAACTGATACAAGCCATACACCACAAACAAATCATTGAACATGTGCTCAAAACTCAGACATTTCCAGTGGGGATGATGAAACGGGTCTCTTTATTTACAAACTTCAAACTTCATCCCCCAACCCAGACACTAAGCAGTAAGTAACTGACAACACAAAAAATTGGATGTCAGCCAATATGCACATCTTGAGTGAACATTACTACATAATATTAAACGTTCTATCACCTACAGGTTTCCCATTCAAAAGTAGCGCCTTTCAGGCAGTAGCACATTGGTCCCAACACAGGTACAGACACAAATTACGTGATAGTGCAGTCACTTTTAGAGTACTCACCATCCACCGGTGCTCTAGCTCCATTTCTATACACCAAGCACCACTCCTCTACCCCTATGCCAGCCCCGAGACTGCACCTAACCAAGCTTTAGCACAGGCCAAACCATCCACTCCAGTTTCGGGGTCCCCTGAATTATGCTAACATAACATTTTACGGAAGAACCAGATTTAGACAGTGTCGAAGTAACAAAGGTGTATTACTAGAACAGAGGGCAGGTCAAGGGCTGGCAGAGGTCAGTAATCCAGTGTGATGTGACATGGTACAGAATGGCTGGCAGGCTCAGGGTCCCTAGGTAGAGTGGCAGAGAAACCGGGAAAACTAGAAAACAGGAACTAGAAACAGACAGGGGCAAGGGGGAAAACGCTGGTAGGCTTGAAGAACAAAACAAACTGGCAACAGACAAACAGAGAACACAGGTATAAATACAGGAGAAAGGAGACAAAGGGCTGTAAGACATGGGTTTGATTCTAGACACATGAAAAGTGGGATGTATACGGAGGGTACGGGCCAACAGAAGACGAACAGCAGAGGGGCTAATGACCTGGGAGATGGGGAAAGGGCCGACAAACCGGGCAGAAACTTTGCTGACTCCACCCGGGGGGGCAGATCCCTGGTGGACAGCCATACCTTCTGCCAGAGATCGATAACTGGAGGTGGTCTTAAGAAGGGCCAAATGGGCTCTCTTCCAGGTACAACGACAGCGGCGGACAAACATCTGCTCAGGGAAGAGCGGGGGCTGATAACCCAAGGAACACTCAAAGGGTGAGAGACCCGTGGCAGAGCAAGGAAGGGTGTTGCGGAAGTATTCGACCCATACTAGTAGCTGGCTCCAGGTCTTGGTTGGCTCGCTCCGACTGGCTGTTGGACTGGGGGTGGAATCCGGAGGACAGGCTGGCTGACGACCCAATGAGTGTGCAGAATGCCTGACCAAATGGCCTGACCAGATACTCATAGTGACTGCTGGCCATGTTGAAGGCAGTCTTCCACTCATCCCCCTCCCGTAGCCGCACCAGGTAGTAGGCCTTCCGTTGGTCCAGCTTGGAGAACACGGTGGCCCCCTTGAGTGGTAGCAGATAACGGTTCTTCACCATGATGTCGATGAGGCCCTGGTATTTGTTTCTGCCTTCTCCACAAAGAATAACCCTGTGCTGGCGGGAGAGGCAGAAGGATGGATGAACCCTGCAGCTAGGGAGTCCTCGATGTAGGTCTCCATAGCCTTGGTCTCCAGACCCGACAGAGTACAGTCGTCCCCGGGGCGGAGTGGTGCCTGGGAGAAGGTCGATCCGACAGTCATAGGGTCGGTGCGGCGGAAGTGAAGTGGTACGGTCCTTACTGGACACCTCCCGGAGGTCCTGGTACCCCACGGGGATGGCAGAGAGGTCCGGGGAAACTTCCAAGCCACCAGGCAGGCTGCGCTGACTTCAGGCAATGAGCGTGGCAGAATGGGCTCCAGCCCATGATGGCACCATCAGACCGGTCAATAAGGTAATTGTGTTGCTGGAGCCAAGAGAATCCCAATATCACAGGAACGTGAGGAGACTTAATGAGCAGAAATTGGATCATCTCGCTGTGGTTCCCTGAGGTTGGTGGGAGTGGTAGGTTGATGGGAGTGGTATTGTGGGTGACCCGGTGAGCCTGATCTTTTAGTGGACAGGTGGAGATGAAATTACCGGTAGTCCCGCAATACAGGCAACTTTTAGTGTGAAGCCTCTATGGCAGTACGGCTGGAGACAGCCTTGCTCTGTTGCTTTGGCTTGGGAAGGGGTGAAATGGCAGACTTCGGAGACTCTCGTGGGAACTAGGGTAGCCTCGTGTTCTCTCGGCAACGGAGACATCGGGGACCTCCGGGATGCCTCGGAGGCAATGTGTAATCCTTGGGTGGGCGAGTGAAATCGAATCTCCTCTCCTTCCTTAGTTGCCCATCGATCCGAATGGTCAAGGCGATGAGCGAGTCGAGATCCGTCGGTAGTTCCTGGGCTGCAAGCTCGTCCTTTACTTCCGCCGATACTCCATGCAGGAACATGTCGAACAGCGCTTCTGGGTTCCAGGCACTCTCAGCTGCCAACGTACGAAAATCCACTGCATAGTCTGCCACACTGCGGGAGTCTTGCCGAAGCTGAAGTAATTTCCGGGCAACCTCTCTCCTGGACAATGGAGCACCGAAAACTTTCTTTACCTCCGCCACAAACTCCTCCAGACTGAAGCATACGGCCGACTGTTGTTCCCATACTGCCGTAGCCCAGGCAAAAGCCCTCCCGCACATCAGCGTGATGAGGTATGCTATCTTAGAGCACTCAGAGAGGAAGGAGGAGGCTGCAATGATGATGAGGGTACATTGAGCGAGAAACACCCGACAGGTGCTCTCCATCGAAGCGTTCCGGGGGAGGTAAGCAGGGTTCCCAGGTAAACGGGGTGGCCGGGAGGCGGCCTGCTAACAGCCGGGTTGCTGAGGGGCTGGGAGGTTACTGTCGTTGTAGGCTGCCTAATAGACAACCCGCGGAATTGCTCCAGCAATGTTTTCAACGTTCGCTCATGACGTTCGGCCAAGGTCTGGAATCCTTCCATAAGACCACGAGGCAACTGCCTTACAATGGTGGTTCGTTGGGAGGAGATGGCTTTGCGGACCTGGTCCAAGTCTGCTGGATCAGTCATGGCCAGTTCGTACTGTCACGTTTTAGGGAAGACCCAGATGCAGACAGTGCCGAAGTAACAAAAGTGTATTACTAGAACATGGGGCAGGAAAAATGACAGGTCAAGGGCAGAGGTCAGTAATCCAGATCAGAGTCCAAAAAGGTACAGAACGGCAGGCAGGCTCAAGGTCAGGGCAGGCAGAATGGTCAAAACTGGGAAAACTAGAAAACAAGAACTAGAAACAGACAGGAGCAAGAGGGGAAACACTGGTAGGCTTGACGAACAAAACGAACTGGCAACAGACAAACAGAGAACACAGGTAAAACATATAAAGATGGGTGACACCTGGAGGGGGTTGGAGACAGGCACAAAGACAGGTGAAACAGATCAGCTAAAGATGTATGACAGCTAAAGATAATGCTGGAAGCAAAGTTGCAAAATTCAAGTAATGCTAGCATTTTACAGAGGGCTACGACTGATGAATAAGGAATTCTTAGTAGTCAAGAGACAGGTAAACATTTTCTCATATAAGTTACATTCACAGAATGTTACATCATAATGCAGTAGCTAGATAATCAATTAAAACAGTATAGCAGGGTTCCCTAGCTGGCGGCCTGTAAGCCATATTTGGCCTCCGGGTAGTTTTATTTGGCCCCCCAAGTTTTCAGATTTTTTCATTTATTTTATACTTTTTTAAATGTTCAATGTTTGACATAAAATACACAAAAAAAGGATATCAGCTACAAGTGATTTTAATTGATGAAATATGTTCCCAAGGATTGAAATTATTATGTTTTATTCAAACATTATATCTGTTTGGGATTCTTGCGGTCAATTTCCAGTCTACAAATGATTAATACGTATGTTCCAGCACCCCGACCATCCTCTCAAGAACAAATTGGCCTGCGGCTGAATCTAGTTGATGATCCCTGCAATACAGGATGACACAGTAAAACAAAACAAAGATAGGGAGAATCAAGTGGTTTTATTTCAATGGAAAACAGGTGGTGTTGATGTGGGTTGTGTTTTTTTTTATGGCGCTCACAGGCTTAGCAGAGGCAGCTGCCAGACAAATGTTTAACTTTCCATCCATACAGCCTTATTGGTATTCCCTGGAAAGCCTGACACATACAGTGCCTTCAACAGTATTCATACACCATGACTTATTCTACATTGTGTTGTGTTACAGCCTTATGGCTCTCTAAGAGCTTTGCACACCAGGATTGTACAATATTAGCCCATTATTATTTTTTTAATTCTTCAAGCTCTGTCAAATTGGTTGTTGATCATTGCTAGACAACTATTTTCAAGTCTTGCCATAGATTTTCAAGCAGATTTAAGTGACAACTGTTACACAGCCACTCAGGAACATTCACTGACTTCTTGTGTTTTAGGTTATTGTCCTGCTGAAATGTGAATTGATCTCCCAGTGTCTGGTAGAAAGCAGACTGAATCAGGTTTTCCTCTAGGATTGTGCCTGTGCTTATCTCCATTCCGTTTCTTTTTTACCCTGAAAAACTCCCCAGTCCTTAATGATTACAAGCATCACATAACATGATGCAGCTACAACTATGCTTGAAAATATGGAGAGGTGTACTCAGTAATCTGTTGTATTGGATTAGCCCCAAACATAACACTTTGTATTCAGGACAAGGTGAGTTGCTTTTCCATTTTTTTGCAGTATTACTTTAGTACCTGGTTCTTGGTGATCCATCCTCAGTTTTCTCCTATCACAGCAATTAAACTCAGTAACTGTTTTAAAGTCACCATTGGCCTCATGGTAAAATCCCTGAGCGGTTTCCTTCCTCTCCGTCAACTGGATTAGGAAGGACGCCTGTACCTTTGTAGTGACTCGGATTATTGATACACCATCCAAAGTGTCATCAATAACTTCACCATGCTCAAAGGGATATTCAATGTCTGCTTTAATTTTTCATCTACCAATAGGTGCCCTTCTTTACAAGGCATTGGAAAACCTCCCTAGTTTTTGTGGTTGAATCTGAGTTTGAAATTCACTGCTCAACTCAGGGACCTTACAGATCAGCGATGAGGTAGTCAATAAAAAATCATGTTAACCACTCTTATTGCACACAAAGTGAGTCCATGCAACTTATTATGTGACTTGTTAAGCAAATTTCTACTCCTGAACTTATTTAGGCTTGTCACAACAAAGATGTTTAATGCTTATTGACTCAGGACATTTCAGCTTTTAATATGTTATTAATTAGATTTGTATTTTATTTTATTTTTTAATGTATAGGGGGCAGCATTTTCACTTTTGAATAAATATCGTGCCCAATTTCAACTTCCTGCTACTCATGCCAAGAATATAAGATATGCATAATATTAGTATATTTGGATAGGAAACACTCTGAAGTTTCTAAAACTGTTTGAATCATATCTGTGAGTATAACATAACTTATGTAGCAGGCAAAACCCTGAGGACTAACTGTTTAGATTTTCTTTTTGAGGTCTGTCTGTTCACTGAGATCTCATTGGTAAACGATATTTCTTCGGAACTTGTTTTCAGTTCCTACCGCTTCCACTGGATGTCACCAGTCTTTGGAATTTGGTTGAGGTTATTCATTTGTGCAATGAAGAAGTAGGGCCAACTAGGAACTGTGTAACACTGTTGAGAGTTGCGCAAGTCTTGAAAAGTAGCTTGGTTTGTTGTCTTCCTGTATTGAACACAGATAGACCCGTCATCAATTTGATCGATTATTAACGTTTAAAAATACCTAAAGTTGTATTACAAAAGTAGTTTGAAATATTTTGGCAAAGTTTATAGGCAACTTTCGAAATATTTTGTGGTGACATTGCGCATTTTGGAAGCTGTTTTTTTCTGGATCAAACACACCAAATAAATTGACATTTTGGATATATATGGATGGAATTAATCGAACAAAAGGACCAATTGTGATGTTTATGGGACATATTGGAGTGCCAACAAAAGAAGCTCTGTGGAAAGGCTGAGGGGTATGAATACTTTCTGAAGGCTCTGTATCATGAATAAATCAATTTAGGGGTTAGTTGTTAGTGTTGTGCAGTCTACAAACTCAACATTGAAAACAATGTATTTGTAAAAATATATACCGTTTTCTTTTAACTCTACACTGAATGTACAAGAACATTATGAACACCTTCCTAATATTGAGTTGCACCCCATTTTGCCCTTCGAACAGCCTCAATTCATCGGGGCATGGAATCTACAAGGTGTCAAAAGTGTTTGACAGGGATGCTGGTCCATGTTGATTCCAATGCTTTCCACAGTTGTGTCAAGTTGGCTGAATGTCCTTTGGGTTATTCTGGAAAGGACAACTGTTGTCTTCGAAGGGCTGATGAACACCTGAAAATATATAAATAAATCTAATATATTAATGAAATCTTCCTCCATAGTTTACCAGTGTTTAAAGTTAGAACAGTTATGATGTTCACCAGGTTATGAATTCTCTTGGCTCATTAAGGTGTTTTCATCAATACAATTTACATTTGCAAAGAACGATACAGTTGCATATTTATAATAGCTTTGGTGGTGTAAAGCAAAGTTGATGGATCAGTGTTGGTAGGTTAACATGTTAGCACAGCAAGTACTGTCAAATTACAGTGTTACAGACTACACATATAACGCAAAATAAAGCACCAATACAGGGAACTGATATAATAATCGTAATAATAATAATAATAATGATAAATAGTCATAACTTTTATTCTTCTACAGTCCCTTTTTGAAGCTTGCACAATTGCAACGACAATTTCACAATGGAGACTATTGTGTAATCTAATGGAAGAGGGGTGGTTAAAGCCAAATGAGTTTACATTGGTTTGCAAGTCTCATACGTGTTTGAATGATTTACACATACTACAAAGAGGTATCATACAATAGTTGCAAGTAGCCGACTATGTATATATGTGCAACAAAACTGTAAGAATGCTAAATGGATGACAAAAGTGATTTTAGACAGAGACCGCTACATTCTGGTCCAGGTCACAAGATATGAAAACGAATTACATTTCACACATTGTCATGTTGTAATGTTTCATAATTTGTGTGAGGATTTAGTGTTCCATAAATTGAAATGTGCACAGCATACAATAGTGTGTAATTGACAATTAGTTATTTATGCAAAAAAATAGACATTAGAATGATAATTCACCTTTGTCATTCTCATAACTTCCTCAACATTTAAATAAGGCAAGCAAGTGTAAGTAGCTAGGTTTTTCCTAAATATTTACCCACAAACAGCCATTTCTGCAGCTCCTGGCTGATCTTCAGGTGAGGTACTACTTATCCTACATGTGCTGCCCACTACCCCTTCTGAAGGATGGGTTGATCAGGCCCAAGTGAGCCAGGTGGCTCGTCCACTGCTTCTCACTCTTCAGACACAACCAATGAGATGTTCTCTCTGACTCCAGATCAGTTTTTGACAGATCTTCTTTGTCTGTGCTCCTCCTATAGACTGCCCTCCACAGTTATGTGTGACAAGGGTTTTCTATGTATAATACAGTTTTTCTCAGTCACTTTGGTGCATTTTTCACATCATCCCTAACATGTGCAAAATAATAAGTGCATTTCTCAGAACAATTTGTACAAATTGCAATATACAATATATATGTTTCTAAAGCTAGTCAGTCACTAAAAATCCTTAGTACATCTCTCAAAAGTAAATATTCATGCCAATGATCATGTCAGTGTCATCAGAATGATAAGTCATTGAGTCATTGTTCACGAACAAGGTCGTCAAAATGTTTAGGCATGTTGTCAATGTAACTGTACTTTGACAGTATTACCTGATGTGAACTTAGGCTACAGTTTGGATGACAGCTACTGTATTGAAAATGCACACGGCTGCACTTCTATGGCATATATCAATTTTAACAGTGCTATTTACTTATTACTGTAGTGCTATTTACTTATTACTGTATGTGGGTTATTGATTGAAAGAGACTGGACAACCCAAGAGGCATAAAGGAAAAAAAACTAAATTAGAAAGAAACACCGGAAACCACCCCTAAGGCACAACTTTGACCGCAGCACTGTTGTGCTGTCTCTACACATCCAGACGTTCCTGTCTGTCGACCCACATATTCTAATCCACATCACACCGGATATTTTCCCTTCCAATGCAACGTGGAAAGAATCTTTTGGAATGCCTTATCCATCCTCTGCAGGCGTCTACTGTGATGTCCTCACATGCTGCATCCATTGCAGCCAGCAGGGTCATCTATGTGTGTGGCTGACGATCGTACACCTTCCACCTCCATGCTGAAAATAACTCCTCAATTTGCTTAAGGAATGGTGAATAAGGTGGGAGGAATTTTATGAGCATCCTCGGGTGGGTCACAAACCATTGCCTTATGTTTGATCGATGGAAACTCACATTATCACAAATGACCACATACTTTGGCAAATCCTCTCTAAACAGACCCCTCTCATCATCAGGGATGAGAGCCCTGTAGAGAGTCTCTAAAAAGTTGAGTAGATGCTGGGTGTTGTATGGCCCTATAAGGGGGATATGGGTTAGGACACCATGCTCCGAAATAGCAGCACACATGGTGATATTTCCTCCCCGTTGGCCTGGCAAATCCACAGTAGCTCTGTGACCGATGATATTCCGACCCCGTCTTCTGCATGTGGGAGGGTTAACTTGATTCCAACTCCATTATACGCTATATCCCAGAACACACAGTTGAATTTGTTTTGGTAAGGAAGAGTGACATAACATGTACATATATTGCATGTTCCTTCCACAGCAATGGAAATGTGTGCAGTTTATGCTTACTGTACTATGTATCTCTATAAAATGTTGCTGTAAAGTAGTTACATAGATATATGTTTTACCTGTACATACTGGTACCGTAGCTCCTTAACTCTGTCCTCATTCCTTTGGAATGGTACACGGTACAGCTGTTTCATACTCATCTGGTTTCTATGCAGCACCCTGTCGATGGTTGAGATGCTAACCGTATGGATGTTTTCAAAGACATCGTTGTCTTCTATAATGGTCCTTTGTATTTCCCTGAGTCTCATGGCATTGTTTGCTCGGACCATGGTGCAAATAGCCTCCTCCTGTTGATGTGTAAAGGCGTCCTCTGCCACCTGTTTGAGGTAATCTTGCAGTCCTATGTGGGGAAAATAGACAAAAACTATGCGAACACACATTTTACTGTGAAACATACAGGTGGGTGCATGTAAGGTGCAGTATGTATAGAGTGTATAGAGTATATTTCTGTATGCTGTGAAATACAAGTGGACTACTGTAATATGAAGCATTGTAGGAAGTATACAGTATACTGCTTATATACAGTAACAGTGCACTGTACATTGGTGGACATACCTGTTCTCTCTTCAAAACGTTTGAACTATTGAGGACACGGTTGATCTCCCAATATTCGACTACACCCTTCGACCCGCCTCAGCCATTGTAAGGCCATGATTGACAACATGGTCTACAATAGTGGCCCTTATGTCATCAGATATGCGCCTAAATCAAATCAAATGTATTAATATAGCCCTTCGTACATCAGCTGATATCTCAAAGTGCTGTACAGAAACCCAGCCTAAAACCCTAAACAGCAAGCAATGCAGCTGTAGAAGCACGGTGGCTAGGAAAAACTCCCTAGAAAGGCCAAAACCTAGGAAGAAACCGAGAGAGGAACCAGGCTATGAGGGATGGCCAGTCCTCTTCTGGCTGTGCCGGGTGGAGCCTATGTTCTCTCCTGCCTCTTCCTATGTTTTGCCTTCCACCATGCATCCTTGCTCCTCTTTTTCCTCCTCCTCTTGGCTGTTGACCCTGTTCATTTCCTGGTCCATCCATTATTGAAAAATTGCAACTCTGTGTTGTGGTCTGTCTATGTATGCTTGCCAATTGATTCTTCATGAGATGCACTTTTGAGAAATTTAGACAACTGGTTGATTGTTGGTTGAACTAACACTTTACATTCCTTCATGAGTGAGGGTCAATTTCACCTGCACGATTCATCAATTCACGTTTTTGTACAAAAGGTCTAATAGAAATGTGTAAAACTATGCTTGACAGTTTATGACAAATAGTTCAACAATTTTGCATGTCATGGCTTATGCAAGGAACTAATGCCTAGATGTTTTGAGGGGTAAGACTATTCAACAGAGAACCATCTACTACTTTTTGATCAACATGACATGAGCAATTGATAATGTGGAAAAAAGCTGACACTTGTACATTATCAATTGCAATTTGCTCAAAATGAATAAGAAATTGCTTTAATGATGTGCACAAGTGACTAAATTATTTGGAATTTGTACAAGTAGTATCAAGAATTGCACTTTTGATCTAAGAAATGCACCAAAGCGACTGAGAAAAACTGTAATGATACAATAGTTCCATCTAGTGTTCAACATTCTGCCCAACAAGGTGAAACCTTGACATTGCTTGTATTTTCAAGGGTAAGTTACTAGTGAGAGTCAATAGGTGTCAGTAGAGACTCATCAATTTGCTCCCATTCCTTTAAATGACACATGCGCCATGCCAACACTTTACAGGTGCCTGTGTAGTATAATTTCCCCACCAAACAGAATATACATATATATGTTTTAACCCTTTTAGGTCACAATTGCATATTTTGTTTGTGCTTCTTGTGTTAACAATTTGCATTTATTTTATATGAACAGATTGTGGTTTTCCAAAGTGCATGCAGGCAGAGTCAACTGTATTCATTACTAAATTGTGTACAACAATATATAATATAGGCCAGGGCTAACCCAAGCTTCATGTCCACACCCCGGCTCAACCCTAACCCTAGCCATAACCCTAGCTTCATATCCACACCCCGGATCAACACTAAACCTAACTCTCACACTAACCCTAACTCTAGCTTCATGTCCACACCCCGGATCAATACTAACCGGAACCATAACCCTTTGTGATTTCCATTCTGCTTCCAGTATTGCCGGACCCTGAAATCAAGCAAGAATATTGTGCAGGACATATATATATAATATATGTACAGGAGATGTATGCACCATCTAACTTAGTGTTTTGAAAGATCTTATCATATGTTCATCTTCTTGTGTCTTTGTCTACATTTTTCTGTGGTGTCTTCATGTCTCAATGTTAATAACATGACTTATTATATATTGACAATAAAATACATCAAAGCAAGCATGTATTTGTATAATTGAGGGTGTGATCTATTTTCTCATGCTGATACCCCCTCGACCACGTTTGCAGACTTTATGCACACTCTTCTCGATGCGTTGCAAAGCATGCTTTTGCCCTCATTTTCTGTCAACGCCCACACACACATCCTGTCACAGGCACAGCTTGAGGTGGAAACAACCACCTACGCCTCTGACGCAGTCAGCCAGCATCAGACCATTTTACACAGCTCAATACTGAGACCACATCCCGTGGAAATAATCATGCAAAACCCAACCCCAATGTTATTCCACCCCACCGACCCATTTTGAGCTGTAAATCAGCACAGAGACGAAACAACTTAGTGGTTTCAGAAAACGAAATCTGCCTCCATAGTTTACCAGTGTTTAATGTTAGAACAGTTATGACGTTCACCAGGTTATGAATGCTCTCAGCTCATTAGGGTGTTTTCATCAATACAATTTGAATTTGCAAAGAACGATACAGTTGCATAATAGCTTTGTTGGTGCACAACTAAGTTGATGGGTCAGTGTGTGTAGGTTCATTCATAGGTTAGCACAGCATTTACAGTGTCATTGTAGTGCTACAGAGTACACATGGCCAAACAAAGCACCAAAACAGGAAACTGTTATAATAATCATGAATCGTGATAACTTTCATAGTTCTACAGTACCTGTCGAGGCTTGCACAATTTCAAAACAATTTCACAATAGAGACTATTTTGTCATCTCAACAGAGGAGGCGTGGTTTAAGAAGGCAAATCTGCAGACAGACTATGAAATATATGTTTACAGTATAAATCAAGCTAGACATAAGATTCGGAATGCAAAAGTCTCAGTATTATGTGGATGCTCTCAATGAAAATGTACATCACCCCAAAAAAACTCTGGAAAGTTCCTCAAGATCTGGACTCATCGAGAAGATGTAAAACAAGATCCTGTTTTAATGGTATAGATACAGACAATGGAATCTGCTTTGAAAAATTGAAAACAGTTGGGCATTTTAATACATTTTTTACAACCATTGTTAGCCCACCAGTTTCTAAACTACCTACTGTACAACATTTGTAAATTACAAATTTGAGACCGTGTCTGTATCAGAGGAAAAGGTAACAAAATGATGTTCTCATTGTGTGCAAACAAGTCAACTGGCCTGGATCAGAACCCAGCCAGATTCTTGAAAGATAGTTCAGGTGTCACCTACAAAACCATTACCCACATTGTAAACCTGTCTATAAACCAAGAAGAATTGTAGATCTGAGGTAGGGAACGACAGGTCTGTCTCAATTCTGACCACAATATCCAAGGTCTTTGAAAGGTTCTTTATGATCAGGTTGAGGAGTATCTCATTCAGCATAACCTACTGTATGAATACCAGTCAGGGTTCTGCGCAGCCAAATCTACAGACACATGCCTTACTCATCTCTTTTATCACATCAGATTGGAAAATGAGAAAGGACATTATACTTGCATGGTAATGCTTGACCTTCACAAAGCCTTTGACACCGTAGACCATGCCTTACTGATGTTTAAACTGTGTATGGGACTAAACAAAACCGCTGTGAATTGGTTTAGGTCGTACCTTACAGGGGGATCCCAGGCCTGTGACCTTACAAGGGGATCCCAGGTCTGTGACCTTACAGGGGGATCCCAGGTCTGTGACCTTACAAGGACATCCCAGGCCTGTGACCTTACAAGGGGATCCCAGGTCTGTGACCTTACAAGGAGATCCCAGGTCTGGGACGTTGATGGGACCCTATTAGAGGCTAAGGAGATTACTTGGGCCTCTTTTGTTTCTTATTTATGTTAACGACATGCCAGCAGCAGTAAAACGCAAACTACTACTATATGCTGATGACTCTGTGTTGCTGTTGTCCGGGAAGGATACCTCACAGATTGAAGAGATACTTGGTAGGGAGTTGGAGTCAGTGAAGGAGTGGCTTACAGACAACAAGCTGTCATTACCTTTAGGCAAAACTGAATTCATACTGTTCGGCATTAAACAGAGACTGCAGAAGGTAGATAGATAATGGTGACCTGTAATAGAAAATCAATTGTTTCCAAAGCGTCTGTCACATATCTAGGCATACATTAGATCTGTCCCTCACAGGTGAGTCTATTGCTGCTGGAGTTATATCCAAGAGTGCCAGTAAACTCATATTTCTCTACCGCAGAACAAATCAGTTTTACATCAAAATACAAAAAACTGACAACACGGATACAGTGTCATTTTGACTATGCCTGATCTGCGTGGAACAGTGGGCTGACGACAAAATGAAAGAATAAGATGCAGGTTGTGCAAAACAACGTCATTTGATATCTGCTAAATGTACCCATGTTGGAGGAAATTCATTCTTAGCAGGGTGGAACAGCTGTAGCGTAACCATATAAACTGGGTGGTTCAAGCCCTGAATGCTGACTGGCTGACAGATGTGGTATTTCAGACAGTATACCACGGGTAGGACAAAACATGTATTTTTACTGTTCTAATTACGTTGGTAACCAGTTTATGATAACATTAAGGCACCTCAGGGTTTTCTGACATAAGGCCAATATACCACAGCTAAGGGCTGTTCTTAGGCACGACGTAATAAGACCCCCTTGGGCCTTATTGCTTAAGTATAAGCATCTTAGTGGTACTGCTTCTGACTACTTAGGCTCACAGATAGCTATGGTTCATATTCCTGTCCTTAACACAAGAGCCAGCATGCACAGCTGTAAGGTGCCAAGGGTCAATAGTGAGACTTGTTCTTCTACACTGGTGTTCTGTTGTGGAAGGTAGCTTAGCAGGTAAGAGCTTTGGGGCAGTAACCGAAAGGTCACTGGTTTGAATCCCCGAGTCGACTAGGTGAGAAATCTGTTGATGTGCCCTTGAGCAAGGCACTTAAACCTAATTGCTCCTGTAAAAGTCGCTCTGGATAAGAGTGCCTGTTAAACGTAAATTAATAGCCTCCCACTGCCTATTAAATTGTCCCAGGACAGGTCAGAGCTCTTTGGAGAAAGTTGAGTATCACTTAGTGTCAATGACAGGCATTTATGCCTCTGCTACAAGAGAAAGGTACAGGCAGAGGTCTGGCCTCAAGGCCATCTTAGTATTATAGTTTTATTGATAAGGACATGGATTTATTGATGTATAATTCCTTTAGAGTCCAGGAGGACAAATAATGATATTAGGATAGGTTGACTGAATCTTAACTTTTTTAGTTATTTAGTTATTCTATGGTGTATGATGCTATTTTGTACTGTAGGGATGGATTACTGTTGTTTTCTTGTTTTTTTGTCTGTTTTGTGTGTAATCCATCGGGGACCAAGTCGGAGAAAAGTGAGTTTTGTGTTATCCCTGTGTTGTACTCAGAGCATTATACCCAAATCAATCAATCAATCAATCAGTAGTTACAGTGTGCAGGGGAATATTAAATAGATTATTAAATGGATTAAAGTAATGTCAGGAATTAAACATACCTTGAATCAAAAGGATGAGCAAAAGCTTACGTCTTAAAATACGTAAAAGTAAACTATTGCCACTGGATACACAGCCCAGTCGGTAAAGTGGAGGCCATGGGATGAGGGAATTCATCTGAACTGCTTCTACTCAAAACTATTTAATATGCTTTAATTTAGAAGATTTATGGCACATATTTTGAACTACGGTAGGAATAATCCTGAAGATAATGCTGGAGGCAAAATTGTAAAACTCAGGTCATTCATTATGCAAGCTTGTTACATAGGGCTTTAAATGTGAAATCTTAGTCTAGAGACGGTAAATATCCTCGTATAAGTTAAATACACAGACTCAAATGTTACAGTGTACCAGCTGAGTAATCAATTAAAACAATACAGGATGACAATGTAAAACAAAACAAAGGAAATGTAAGTGGTTTTATTTGGATGGAAAACAGGTGGTGTGGATGTGGGTTGTGGATATATTTATGGAGCTCACAGGCTTAGCAGAGGCAGCTGCCAGCCATGTGACTAACTTTCCATTCACACAGCCTTCTTGGTAGACCCTGGAAAACCTGACACATATAATGACTAAATCAACTTGGGGTTTAGTTCTTAGTGCTGTGCAAAAATTGGGTGTCTACAAACTTAACATTAAAACAACTTGACTGATGGAACTATGTAATGTAACTGTCCTTATTAAACCTTGAGTACAATGTATTATTCCTATTATTCGTAAAGTATGTACACTATATATGCTACTATGAAATGGGATTTATTGAATTGATAAACATCTACTGTATAAACATTACAAAATATGAGCATTGTAAGCATGCATTTTTATGTATAAAACATTTATACATTAGTATTTTAGTACATACGCGTGTCTCAGACAGTTTTAATTGCCCTCAGCACATATTTTGCTTTAGACTTATGACTGAGTGATGAATGATTGAGATGAATATATTTACTGTAGATCACATGTACTTGATTCTAGGCAGCCATCCACACAAAGTTCCACAAACAGGTATAACAGTTTGAATTTAAAATGAAGGCTTTTTCCACTTTCTTCTTTGGTGTGTGGGAGCAGACAGACTTGAGTAAGATTTGAAGACATCAGGAGAGAAAAATATTCCATACAATTAATTTATTTCATTAATATTTTTAAAATTATGTGGATTCTTTGTTTACACCAATCTGTGTCTGTGAGGACAGTTATATAGCTGGCAGTCCAAAGAATTAACTAATTCTTATGAATAAAACTTAAAGAGCTTCAGACCTCTAGAATGTAATAACAATGCAACTGGCTACAGTATTTACAATTCACGAATATAGTTTTTTACTCTGGCAAAGCATGATGAGAAGTGGTCAATTGTCAAATCAATAGGTCTTCTAGAAATAATTTATTGTGTTGTCTTTGATGGACTGATGGGCATTTTCTGAAAATATATAAATAAAACTAACAATATAAATGCATGATATACAAATACACATCTACAGAGGTAAGTGTCATGTTAAATATCTGTCTTGGAAAACAAGGAATTGTCTTGTTCACAATATACCTTGCACTAACAATATTCTGAACAATCACAAACCATGTTCTGCCTTGCAGATTCAGTTGTAAAGAGAAACGGTAAAACTATGAACTCACTCTAACTTATCCACAGATAAAGTCATCAGCACGTTGAAAACGATGGTCTTAAGGTTCTCTGAACCACCTCCTGGCAAATAGAGAAAATAAATAGTTAAGTATGTTGTATGGTTAGCTGCGACACTTTTCATTTTCATATTAGTAAACACAGTGCACATACTGAAATGTACTGTGATTTGCCATTGCGGTAGTGATACGCACATCAGATTCTTACCTTCAATGCATTCGCCTCCATTTCCCATAAGGGCTACTTGGCTGTTTTGTACTGTAGGGATTACTGTTGTTTTCTTGTGTTTTGTCTGTATTGTGTGTATTCCATCAGGGACCACGTTGGAGACAAGGGAAATTTGTGTTATCCCCTGGGTTGTACTCAGAGCATTATTCAAAATCAATCTATGAATCAGTACTTACAGTGCGCTGTGGAATATTAAAAAGATCATTAAACGGATTAAAGAAATTGCAGAAATAAAATGTATTTTTAATCAAGAGCAAAAGCTTATGTCTTGAGATACGTAAAAGTAAACTATTGCCACTGGATACACAGCCCAGTCGGTAAAGTGGAGGCCATGGGGTGAGGGAATTCATCTGACCTGCTTCTACTCAAAACTATTCAATATGCTTTAATGTAGAAGATTTATGGCACATAAATTGAACTACAGTAGGAATGATCCTGAAGATAATGCTGGAAGCAAAATTGTAAAACACAGATAATTCATTATGCAAGCTTGTTACATAGGGCTTTAAATGTGAAATCTTAATAGTCTAGAGACGGTAAATGTCCTCGTATAAGTTAAATACACAGACTCAAATGTTACAGTGTACCAGCTGAGTAATCAATTAAAACAATACAGGATGACAATGTAAAACAAAACAAAGGAAATGTAAGTGGTTTTATTTGGATGGAAAACAGGTGGTGTGGATGTGGGTTGTGGATATATTTATGGAGCTCACAGGCTTAGCAGAGGCAGCTGCCAGCCATGTGTTTAACTTTCCATTCACACAGCCTTCTTGGTAGACCCTGGAAAACCTGACACATATAATGACTAAATCAACTTGGGGTTTAGTTCTTAGTGCTGTGCAAAAATTGGGTGTCTACAAACTTAACATTAAAACAACTTGACTGATGGAACTATGTAATGTAACTGTCCTTATTAAACCTTGAGTACAATGTATTATTCCTATTATTCATAAAGTATGTACACTATATATGCTACTATGAAATGGGATTTATTGAATTCATAAACATCTACTGTATACATTACAAAATATGAACATTGTAAGCATGTATTTTTATGTATAAAGCATTTATACATTAGTATTTTAGTACACAGACAGTTTTAATTGCCCTCAGCACATATTTTGCTTTAGACTTATGACTGAGTGATGAATGATTGAGATGAATATATTTACTGTAGATCACATGTACTTGATTCTAGGCAGCCATCCACACAAAGTTCCACAAACAGGTATAACAGTTTGAATTTAAAATCAAGGCTTTTTCCACTTTCTTTTTGGTGTGTGGGAGCAGACAGACTTGAGTAAGATTTTAAGTCTTCAGGAGAATTTTTTTTCCACATAATTAATTTATTTAATGAATATTTAGTAGAATTCTTCAGATTTTTTGTTTCAACCAATATGTCTGTGAGGACAGTCATTTAGTTGGTAGTCCAAAATATTAAGAAATTCGTATGAGTAAAACTTCCTACATCCAGAATGTAATTACAATGCAATTGACTGAAGTATTTACAGTTCATCAATATTTGTGTTTTATTCTGGCAAAGCATGATGAGACGTGGTCAGTAGTCAAATCAATAGTTCTTCTGGGAAAGATTTATTGTGTTGTCTTTGAGGGACTCATGTATGTCTTCTGAAAATAGAAAATAAACAAACATATTAACGCATGACATACACACAAGGCATTGTCTTGTTCACAATATACCTTTGCATGAAAATATTCAATCACAAAACCATGTTATGCCTTGCAGATTGAGTTGTAAAGAGAAACTGTGCAACTATGAACTCACTCTAACTCATCCACAGTCGAAGAGTCATCAGCACGTTGAAAACGATGGTCTTCAGGAACAGAATTCTCAGGCCCAGAATGGTCAGGGATAGGAAATTGATCTTTGCATCTAGAAATGGAAATACCATAGTGATCAACATCTTATATTATAAGCAACAAGTGCCAAATAGGGTGATCTTTTTTGGAGACGTTTGATCATATCACAAATGAAGAGAGTAAATGCTCTGATATGTACCTGTGTCAAAATACCAGTTTGCTTCACATTTCTCTGAACCACCTCCTGGCAAATAGAACAAATAAATAGTTAAGTATGTTGTATGGTTAGCTGCAACATTCATAATTGACATATTCATATACACACTTAGCGCACATACTGAAATGTACTGTGATTTGGCATTGCAGTAGTGATACACCCATCAGACTCTTACCTTTAATGCATTCACCTCCATTTTCCTGACAGCTACTTGGCTGTTTTGTACTGTAGGTATTACTGTTGTTTTCTTGTGTTTTGTCTGTTTTGTGTGTAGTAATCCATCGGGGATCACCTTGGAGACAAGGGAAATTTGTGTTGTTCCCTGGGTTGTGCTCAGAGCATTATTCCCAAATTAATCAATCAATCAATCAATCAGTAGTTACATTGTGCTGTGGAATATTAAATAGATGATTAAAGGGATTAATGAAATGGCAGAAAACATATCCACTTTGAATCAAAAGAATGAGAAAAAGCTTGTCTTAAGATACAGTTAAGAAAAACTTTTGCCACTTGATACACAGCCCAGTCGGTAAACTGGAGGCCATAGGATGAGGGAAATCATCTGACCTGCTTCAACTAGAAACTATTCGATTTAGATTAATTTAGCAGATTATCGGTACATATAGCGCCTTGCAAAAAGTATTCCCCCCCCCCGGTGCTGTTCCGTTTCATGTCCGTCAGCAAATAAACCTTCACTCCCTGTACCTGCTTCTCATCTCCTGCGTCGCTCCCTTACAGAATGGGGATACCACTACAAGAGGCATCGGGGAGTTCTTTTTGTTTTGTGGGTGACGTCGGACCCGGGGGCCGCAGCCGATAGAACCGGGGGTGCCTAAGCTTGCTCGTCGGACTTCCACACCCTAGCTAGCTCGAGAGGTGTCCTTGCCCCGATTGGCTCGGAAGGCTGCCATCCCACGTCATGCTTCAGCCGGCTCGTGGGGCTCAGAGGCCTTGGCGGGATCTTCAGGCTCCCACGCCTCAGCAGGTTCACCAGGCTTGAGTTTTCTTGTTTTGTTGGTGACATCGGGCTTGGATTCCGCCGCCGGAGATGCCTAGGCCAGCTCGTCGGGCTACCACGCCATAGCTGGCTGGAGAGGTTTCTTTGCCTCGGTTGGCTCGGCAGGTTCCCATCCCACATCATACTTCAGCCGGGCCATGGGGTTTCTACGTCGCAGCGGGATCTTCAGGCTCCCACACCTGCCGGATCGTCGGGCTTCTAAGCCCCAACCGGCTTGTCCAGCGCCCATGCCTAGGCCGGCCCATCAGGCTCGCCCAGTTGGGATGCAGGGTGGTGCCCCTAGAGGGGGGGATACTGTCACGCCTGCTCCTGCTCCCGCTCCCCCTCCCTGGCACTCGAGGGCGGCAGGCTACCAGTCATCATGAAACACCTGTTACCAACATTACGTGCAAATCAAATCAAATAAAAATGTATTTGTCACATACACATGGTTAGCAGATGTTAATGCGAGTGTAGCGAAATTCTTGTGCTTCTAGTTCCGACAATGCAGTAATAACCAACGAGTAATCTAACCTAACAATTCCAAAACTACTACCTTATACACACAAGTGTAAAGGGATAAAGAATATGTACATAAAGATATATGAATGAGTTATGGTACAGAACGGCATAGGCAGGATGCAGTAGATGGTATCGAGTACAGTATATACATATGAGACGAGTAATGTAGGGTATGTAAACAAAGTGGCATAGTTTAAAGTGGCTAGTGATACATGTATTACATAAAGATGCAGTAGATGATATAGAGTACATTATATACAGTGGGGCAAAAAAAGTATTTAGCCAGCCACCATTGTGCAAGTTCTCCCACTTAAAAATATGAGAAAGGCCTGTAATTTTCATCATAGGTACACTTCAACTATGACAGACAAAATGAGAAAACAAATCCAGAAAATCACATTGTAGGATTTTTTATGAATTTATTTGCAAATTATGGTGGAAACAATTTTGTTTCTGGTGTCCTGGAGGGCAGGTAGTTTGCCCCCGGTGATGCGTTGTGCAGACCTCACTACCTTCTGGAGAGCCTTATGGTTGTGGGTGGAGCAGTTGCCGTACCAGGCGGTGATACAGCCCGACAGGATGCTCTCGATTGTGCATCTGTAGAAGTTTGTGAGTGCTTTTGGGGATAAGCCAAATTTCTTCAGCCTCCTGAGGTTGAAGAGGCGCTGCTGCGCCTTCTTCACGACGTTGTCTGTGTGGGTGGACCAATTCAGTTTGTCCGTGATGTGTACGCCGAGGAACTTAAAACTTACTACCCTCTCCACTACTGTCCCGTCGATGTGGATAAGGGGGTGCTCCCTCTGCTATTTCCTGAAGTCCACAATCATCTCCTTTGTTTTGTTGACGTTGAGTGTGAGGTTATTTTCCTGACACCACACTCTGAGGGCCCACACCTCCTCCCTGTAGGCCGTCTCGTCGTTGTTGGTAATCAAGCCTACCACTGTGGTGTCGTCCGCAAACTTGATGATTGAGTTGGAGGCGTGCATGGCCACACAGTCGTGGGTGAACAGGGAGTACAGGAGAGGGCTCAGAACGCACCCTTGTGGGGCCCCAGTGTTGAGGATCAGTGGGGTGGAGATGTTGTTACCTACCCTCACCACCTGAGGGCGGCCCGTCAAGTCCAGTACCCAGTCGCACAGGGTGGGGTCGAGACCCAGGGTCTCGAGTTTAATGATGAGTTTGGAGGGTACTATGGTATTAAATGCTGAGCTGTAGTCAATGAACAGCATTCTCACATAGGTATTCCTCTTGTCCAGATGAGTTAGGGCAGTGTGCAGTGTGGTTGCGATTGCATCGTCTGTGGACCTATTTGGGCGGTAAGAAATTTGGAGTGGGTCTCGGGTGTCAGGTAGTGTGCAGCTGCGCTCATTGGACTCACCGGGACTCACCTGGACTCCTTCACTTTGTTGATTACCCCCTGTACATCTGTCTGTTCCTTGGTTGTGTTCCCTGTGTCCGCATTATTCGGTATTGTATTTGTTATGTGTTCCTGTCCAGATGCTGTTCCTGTTCCGATTCATGTCCGTCAGCTAATAAACCTTCACTCCCTGTACTTGCTTCTCATCTTCTGCGTTGCTCCCTTACAGTTACAAATTGGGATTAAAATGGAATCGATTGAGAAATGTTTTTTCAATAATCCACACAAAATGTCGAAGTCAAAGAAAATGTGTATATTCTTTAAGATAGATAAAAATGAATAACCAAAATATAGTCGTTGCATACTGTAAGTATCCAGACCCTTTGTTTAGGCAAGCCCAAATTAGTTCAGAATAAACATTGGACTTAACTGTAAATTACATGGACTCACTCTGTGTGAAATAATAGGGGGTTGACATGATTGTTGAATGACTAACCCTTCCTCTGTACCCCATACACACAACATCTGTAAGGTCCCTTAGTCAATTATTGAATTTCAAGCACAGATTCAACTACAAAAACCAGGGGGCTTTTTGAAAGCCTCCTGAAGAAGGGCAGTGATTGGTAGATGGGTAACAAAAACAAATCGGACATTGAATATATCTTTAAGCATGGTCAAGATAATAATTATGCTGTGGATTACGTATTAAACCACATCAAAGATCAAAGATACAGTCGCATTGCTGAACTGAACTGCAGGAAAGGAATGAAACTGCTCAGGACTGTTACCATGAGGCTAATGGTGATTTCAAACAGCTACAGAGTTCAATGGCTGTGATGGGAGAAAACAACGTTGTAGTGACTCCAAAATAATGACTTTAAGTGACAGAGTGAAAGAAGAATACAATATACAGAATATACATATTCCAAAACATTCAGCTTGTATGCAGCATGACACTAAAGTAATACTGCAACAACAAAAAATACAGCAAAGGAATAACATTTCAAACTATGTTTGAATAACAGCCTCCTTATTTCTAAGCATGGTGGTGGCTGAATCATGGTAGGGGTATGCTTGACAGGTCAAATCCTAGAGGAAAACCTGCCTCAGTCTGCTTTAGACCAGGGACTGGGAGAGGAATACACCTTTCAGCAGGACAATAAGGTGAATTCACCTAACACCAGGCCAAATCTACAATGGAGTTGCGTACCAAGTGAACGTTTCTAAATGCCCAAGTTACAGTATTGTCTTAAATATGTTTAAGAATCTATGGAAAGACTTGAAAATAGCTGTTTAGCCTTGATCCCCAACATCTTGACAGAGCTTGAATATGTTTTTAAAGAACAATGTGCAAATATTGCACAGTCTAGGAGTGCAAAACTCTTAAATACTCAAAACTGTAATCGATGCCAAAGGTGTTTCTAACACGTATTGACTCAGTGAGCTGAATACTTATGCAAAGACTATACTAGAATGTGTCTTGTACATTGACATTACAGAGTATTTTTTTGAATTTGTTGGCAAAAAAATACAATACAATCAGTTTTAATTGCATTTTTGTAACACAATAAAATAGGAAGACATTTAAGGGTTCTGAATACTTTTGCAATGCAATGTATATTGAACTACTGTATTAATAATGCTGAATATAATTCTGGAAGCAAAACTGCAAAACACTGGTAATTCTGTATGCAAGTATGTTACAGAGGGCTTTGATTTCTGAATTATGAAATCACAAAGGGTGTTATTTTATGGAAGCCTCTCCAACATAATCCAGGTAGAGTCAGGCATTCCCCAGGGCAGCAATCTAGGCACCTTTATTTTTAAAAAAAATCTTTACTAATGACCTGCCACTGGCTCCGAGTAAAGCCTGTGTGTCTATATATGCTTATGACGCAACACTATACATGTCAGCTACCACAGCAAGTGAAACAACTGCAACATTTAACAAAGAGCTGCAGTCAGTTTCAGAATGGGTGGCAAGAATTAAGTTTGTCCTAAATATTTCAAAAACTAAAAGCATTATATTTGGGACACATCATTCACTAAACCTTAAACCTTAACTAAATCTTGCGGTATATAATGTGGAAATGTAACAAGTTGAGGAGACTAAACTGCTTGGTGTAACCCTGGATTGTATACTGTCATGGTCAAAATATATTGATGCAACTGTAGCTAAGATCGGGAGAGGTATGTCCATAATAAAGTGCTGCTCTGCTTTCCTAACAATGCTATCAAAAAGGCAGGAAAAAGGCAGGTCCGACAGGCCCTAGTTTTGTCGCTCCTGGACTTCTGTCCAGTCGTGTGGTCAGGTTCCACAAAGAGGAACTTAGGAAAATTATAATTGGCCCAGAACAGGGCAGCACGGCTGGCCCTAAAATGTACACAGAGAGCTAACATCAATAATATGCATATCAATCTCCCCTCTACTTTGAGCCAGGAGAGATTGACATGCATATTAGTACAACTTGTATTTGTGAGAAGTATTGTCATGTTGAACCAACCGAGTTGTCTGTTTAAACTACTAGTACACAGCTCAGACACCCATGCATACCCAACAAAACATTCCACCAGTGGTCTCTTCACAGTCCCCAAGTCAAATCAAATCAAATCAAATTGTATTTGTCACATACACATGGTTTGCAGATGTTAATGTGAGTGTAGTGAAATGCTTGTGCTTCTAGTTCCGACAATGCAGTAATAACCAACAAGTAATCTAACCTAACAATTTCACAACAACTACCTTATACGCACAAGTGTAAAGGGATGAAGAATATGTACATAAAAATATATGAATGAGTGATGGTACAGAACGGCATAGGCAAGATGCAGTAGATGGTATCCAGTACAGTATATACATATGATATGAGTAATGTAGGGTATGTAACATATAAAAGTGGCATTGTTTAAAGTGGCTAGTGATACATGTATTACATAAAGATGTTTAAAGTGGCTAGTGATACATTTTTACAACAATTTTCCCATTATTAAACTGGCTGGAGTTGAGTCAGTATGTTGGCAGCAGCCACTCAATGTTAGTGGTGGCTGTTTAACAGTCTGATGGCCTTGAGATAGAAGCTGTTTTTCAGTCCAGAACAGACTATGGGAGGTGCACAGTACTGTACTATATAAAGCCATGAATACATTGAATTATAGTCCACATCAAGTAACTCGTGGAAGTAGAGAATCTGATTTAAAAAAACACATACAAATACACCTTATGGAACAGCGGGACTGTGAAGAGAGACACACACAGACACACATACACAAAAACATGGTAACATACGCACTATGAAGACACGTACAAATGGATTTTGTGTTATGTGATAGTAGTGGCATGAGGGCACATACTTCATGTGCTGTGAAATCTGTTTTCTTTCATTGTATATAACTGTCAAATTTTGCTGGACCCCAGGAAGAGCAGCTGCTGCCAATGGGGATCCATAATATATATAAATACAAACAGTCTAGAGACTAGTAAATGTCCTCATATTAGTTAAATACACAGAGTCAAATTTGGTTAATCAAAAAAAACAATCTCTATTGCACTTCACACTGCCCTTTCCCACCTGGACAAAAGGAACACCTACAGTTGAAGTCGGAAGTTTACATACACTTATGTTGGAGTCATTAAAACTTGTTTTTCAACCACTCCACAAATTTCTTGTTAACAAACAACAGTTTGGCAAGTCAGTTAGGACATCTACTTTGTGCATGACACAAGTCATTTTTTCACCAATTATTTACAGACAGATTATTTCACTTATAATCAATGTATCACAACTCCAGTGGGTCAGAAGTTTACATACACTAAGTTGACTGTGCCATTAAATAGCTCGGAAAATTCCAGAAAATTATGTCATGGCTTTAGAAGCTTCTGATGGGCTAATTGACATCATTTGAGTCAATTGGAGGTGTACCTGTGGGTGTATTTCAAGGCCTACCTTCAAACTCACTGCCTCTCTGCTTGATATCATGGCAAAATCAAAAGAAATCAGCCCAGACCTCAGAAAACAAATTGTAGACCTCCACAAGTCTGGTTCATCCTTGGGAGCAATTTCAAAATGCCTGAAGGTACCACGTTCATCTGTACCAACGATAGTACGCAAGTATAAACACCATGGGACCATGCAGTCGTCATACCACTCAGGAAGGAGACCCATTCTGTCTTCTAGAGATGAACGTACTTTGGTGCGAAAAGTGCAAATCAGTCTCAGAACAGCAGCAAAGGACCTTGTGAAGTTGCTGGAGGAAACAGGTACAAATGTATCTATATCCACAGTAAAACGAGTCCTATATTGACATAACCTGAAAGGCCTCTCAGAAAGGAAGAAGCCACTGCTCCAAAACCACCATAAAAAAGCCAGACTACGGTTTGCAACTGCACATGGGGACAAAGATCGTACTTTTTGGAGAAATGTCCTCTGGGCTGATAGAACTGTTTGGCCATAATGACCATCGTTATGTTTGGAGGAAAAGGGGGAGGCTTGCATGCCGAAGAACACCATCCCAACCGTGAAGCACGTGGGTGGCAGCATTATGTTGTATGGGTGCTTTGCTGCAGAAGGGACTGGTGCACTTCATAAAATAGATGGCCTCATGAGGAAGGGAAAATTATGTGGATATAGTACAGCAACATCTCAAGACATCAGTCAGGAAGTTAAAGATTGGTCACAAATGGGTCTTCCAAATGGACAATGGCCCCAAGCATACTTCCAAAGTTGTGGCAAAATGGCTTAAGGACAACAAAGTCAAGGTATTGGAGTGGCCATCACAAAGCCCTGACCTCAATCCTATAGAAAATTTGTGGGCAGAACTGAAAAAGCGTGTGCGAGCAAGGAGGCCTACAAACCTTGAGTGTATGTAAACTTCTGTCCCACTGGGAATGTGATGAAAGAAATAAAAGCTGAAATAAATCATTCTCTCTACTATTAATCTGACATTTCACATTCTTTCAAATAAAGTAGTGATCCTAACTGACCTAAGACGGGGAATTTTTACTAGGATTAAGTGTCAGGAATTGTGAAAACTGAGTTTAAATGTATTTGGCTAAGCTGTATGTAAACTTCCGACTTCAACTGTAAGTGAGAATGCTATTCATTGACTACAGCTCAGCGTTCAACACCATAGTGCCCTCAAAGCTCATCAATAAGCTAAGGACCCTGGGACTAAACACCTCCCTCTGCAACTGGATCCTTGACTTCTTGACGGGCCACCCCCAGGTGTTAAGGGTGGGTAACAACACATCCACCATGCTGATCCTCAACACAGGGGACCCTCAGGGGTGCGTGCTCAGTCCGCTCCTGTACTCCCTGTTCACTCATGACTGCATGGCCAGGCACGACACCAACACGATCATTAAGTTTGCCGTTGACACAACAGATCCCCAACAACTACTAGACAGCCTATATAGAGGAGGTCAGAGACCTGGCCATGTAGTGTCAGGACAACTACCTCTCCCTCAACGTGAGATGGTTGTGGACTACAGGAAAAAGAGAACCGAGCACGCCCCCATTCTCGACAGGGCTGCAGTGACAGGGCTGCAGTGAAGCAGGTTGAGAGCTTCAAGTTGTCCACATCACCAACATGGTCCAAGCACACCAAGACAGTCGTGAAGAGGGCACGATAAAACCTATTCCCCCTCAGGAGACTGAAAAGATGTGGCATGGGTCCTCATATCCTCAAAAGGTTCTACAGCTGTACTATCGAGAACATCCTGACTGGTTGCATCACTGCCTGTTACGGCAACTGCTCGGCCTCCGACCGCAAGGCACTACGAAGGGTAGTGCGTATGGCCCAGTACATCACTGGGGCCAAGCTTCCTGCCATCCAGGACCTCTATACCAGGCGGTGTCAGAGGAAGGCCCTAAAAATGGTCAAAGACTCCAACCAGCCGAGTCATAGACTGTTCTCTCTGCTACTGCACGGCAAGCGGTACTGGAACACCAACTCTAGGTCCAAGAGGCTCCTGAACAGCTTCTACCCCCAAGCCATAAGACTCCTGAACATCTAATCAAATGACTACCCAGACTTTATGCATTGACCCCCCCGTCTTTTACACCACTGCTACTCTCTGTTGTTATCATCTATGCATAGTCACTTTAATAACCCTACCTACATGTACATATTACCTCAACTGACCGGTGGCCCCGCACATTGACTCTGTACCGGTACCCCCCTGTATATAGTCTTGCTGTTGTTATTTTACTGCTGCACTTTAATTACTTGTTACTTTTATTTCTTATTCTTATCCGTATTTTTTTAACTGCATTGTTAGTTAGGGGCTAGTAAGTAAGCACTTCACTGTAAGGTCTACTACACCTGTTGCATTCAGCGCATGTGACTAATAAAATTAAATGTGATTTGACATTATAAAACAAAACAAAGGAAATGTACGTGTTTTTTTTATGGAAAACAGGTGGTGTGGATGTGGGTTGTGGATATATTTATGGAGCTCACAGGCTTAGCAGAGGCAGCTGCCAGCCATGTGTTTAACTTTCCATTCATACCGCCTTTGTTGGTAGACCCTGGAAAGCCTGACACATACTGTATCAAATCAACATGGGGTTTAGTTCTTCGTCTACAAATTCAACAATAAAACCATTTGATTCATAAAAGTATTTAAAAGTTATTATAATCCTATAATTGTAAAATAACTTGTTTATTATTACACATTTGTCAATATAAGTATGTGCTGTTAATAAATGGGTATTCTTGCATTTATAAACATCTAGACTAGAGTAACATGTTAAAAGCAATAAAAGCGTATTTATAAAGCATTTATAATAGCTTATTAATGAACATTAGATTAGCACATTAGGTGGGTCTCTAAAACATTCAGACATGTGTTACCTGATTAGTAGGAATTAGGAGGTATACTCATCATGAAGGAATGAAGGAAATGACTTGGAGGATTTTCGTGAATACTAATATAGTAATAATATAACTATTATAGTATGTTATAAATGTAATATAAATGTAATCAACTAATATAAATGTAATCAACTTTGAATATACATTACAAACTTTAGGCAAAAACAAATAACTCCATATAATGTATTTATTTAATTAATATTTTCATCAAAACAAAACACTTTACAAAGACTGTTTTTTAAATCAATATACAAAAAGGAACAGTTTCTTATATATTTCCGTTACATTTAGCTATACATATTTACTCTAAAGAACAATGCAAATTGAGGTTCATGACATTTCAAGCAAAGAGAGCGCAGAATCAAAAACATTTTGATGTACTATCACAAGTCACAACAGTTGGAGAGAAATATATATATACACAGGTAAGCAAATTATAATATCATATCATATTTATGACTTGAAGAGCATGTTTACAAATCCTTCAACAGACATGTTTTCTGCAAATCAATGCTGGATTCTTAATTCGAACCCATGTCTGTCTGGGAGGATTTTGATGTGTTTGACATTCCAGACAATCAAGAGATTCCAATGAGTGCAATCTACTTCCTACAGTGAGAATGTAATTACAATTCAATTCAATAGTTCTTCTGGGAAGGATTTCTTGTGTTGTCTTTGAGGGACTGATGGACATCTTCTGAAAGTATATAAATAAATAAAACAAATTAGTGCATGATGTACACATACACATGCTCAGAGGATAGTGTCATGCTAAATAATCAGTCTTGGAAAACAAGGCACTGTCTTGTTCACAATATACCTTTCCGTAAAAATATTCAATCACAAAACTATGGTATGCCTTGCAGATTGAGTTGTAAAGAGAAACTGTGCAACTGTGAACTCACTCTAACTCATCCACAGTCGAAGAGTCATCAGCACGTTGAAAACGATGGTCTTCAGGAACAGAATTCTCAGGCCCAGAATGGTCAGGGATAGGAAATTGATCTTTGCATCTAGAAATGGAAATACAATAGTGATCAATATCGTATATTATTAGCAACAAGTGCCAAATAGGGTGATCTTTTTTGGAGACGTTTGATCATATCACAAATGAAGAGAGTAAAATGCTCTGATATGTACCTGTGTCAAAATACCAGTTTGCTTCACATTTCTCTGAACCACCTCCTGGCAAATAGAGAAAATAAATCGTTAAGTATATCATACAGTATGGTTAGTGGCAACATTTGTAATTGTCATCTTAATCTACACAAATGATGTTCACAATGAGTGCACATACATACGGTAATATGCTGTGATTTGGCATCATCTGAAACGTACCTTCAGTGCAATTTTCTCCGAGGGCAACCTGGCTGTAGTAGCTGTCCCCATTCACTCTGGTGGCCTCTGTCTTGTTGAAGGATTCCAAGTGCGTAGTAGCATTGTGTGCGCTGAAATCTGTAGCCAGGCAAGCTGTGGTATTACTTGACTTCAAACTGTAGTAAGATGGGTCATGTTTCTCTCCTGTAAAACACAAAAACAAACATTTATTAAGAACTTGGGCCTCCATTTCTAATACCTTGGTTGGATTCAAAATAGTGGCATCATGACAATGCAAAGCATGTCGAATAAAGAATGATGTTACATCGGTTAACTATGTCTAAGCATTTAAAAAATGAACTGATCTAACAATTTTTCAAAAAATACAACATGGACACTGATATTGGCAAAATGGTGGTAGTTGGCCAGTCAACCAAGTTCCGATTATACAACTCAAAACCATTATCTCTCATTTGCAAGAATGTTTAGAATAACTACTTTAGCCTTATGCTGTGAATATGCTGATTCCACATTTAATTGAACCACCTGTAGTTCCACTCCATAATGAGACAGTTATCAAGCTAGCTGTCACATTGGCTGTTCTAATGTACGCTACATTATCCTTTTCATTCGTTTTTTTAAGACCCAAAGATTGTCCCAGACATGGACCTACCCACAAAAACCTGTTTTCGTTTCTGTCACATATTTCTTACGGGAAAATAACCAAATCATGTTGGCGAATTATATACCCCGAACATCAATTATATCAAACATATACTGTACACCCTTAACAAGGTCAGTGTCAGATTTATGTCTTTAACTCCTGGCCTAGTTGTCAGGTTTCTTTATGAAGTGGCATTCAAGGTAGCTATCTCCAGTTTTTACACTTTATCTGTTCCTATATGACCACTAGGGGCAGCATCTTAACTTATAGATAAACGCACAAAAGTTAGGATATTGAATTAATCATGCATTGACTTAATGGGAGAATTTACTGAAAATTCATGTCATGCCCCATGATTTCAAATTAGGATTCAGACAGACATTACAAACCTTTGGTGATCTAAGCAGAAATACTTTGTTTGTAATAATACTGAATCATTTAAATCACGTAAGAGTAAGATTTTACATAGGATCTTTCAAATGTAGTACTTACTGGCCTCAATAGTGATCTTTACCGCAGGTCCAAAAACAAGTTTATTGATTCCTGTCCCAGTCACTCACAGTGCATTAGCTGTGAGCAATACCATTTATCATTACCTAGCTACATCAAATTAAATCTGTAGCGGAATTTAAATAAAGATGAATATATACATTCAATTTTTGATCAATGTATATACGAAGTAGTTTAGTATTTCAAGTAATGGCTATTTTTTGTGGCAAGATTGCAATTGACAATATTTATTCGTCATTTTAGCCAGTAGAGCAATATGTTTATAATGTGTATCTAAAGTACTGTACTGTTATCTACTGTTACACCATTTTCAGATGATTTTTTTTCATTTTCTTAGAAATACTTTTTACCCAAAACTAATAGCTTACAAATTGGATAAGATCCGGCATTTTACACTTACTTGTCATAATGAACATTTTGGTTCCTGAACCAAATGTGATCTTCTGATACTCATTCACACAATAACTTATTCTCATACAAAAACATAACAATGGAAGGTGAAACCAATTTGTTAATATGGTGTGTTTTGTAATTATATGTATTGTAATTCTTATAATAACGATGAGGTGTAAATGTCTACCAATAATCATTATTAGGTACTACAGCCCTACTTCACAGATATAGTAGTAAGTTAAATGTAAAATGTTACCAATACATAATTTTTAAGATATATTTTCTATAATATTTATTGCTGCTACTACAACAGCTACAGCTGCTACTACTATCGTAGACACATTATAAACTTACTTGAATGCACAATTAGTTGGATGCCATTTCCAAATGATATTTTGAATGCACTTGTCACACAGACATTGGCCTCATTACAAAAACAAACAACTAGATTTGACTTAAAATTGTGTGTACAGTTTCCTCTTAGAATTTGCAAAGTTCAGAGATTTAGCATTTCAAGACTGAGGTTCTCACGTTACTAATTGAGTATCGGTCAAAATAAGTTTAGATCTGCTCAGACATCATGTCTAGTTTCACACATCCTTAATTTGGCTATCAATAACATGATAAAAATTAATCTGAGTCGGATGCATGTTGGTTAATGATAAGCGGCCTACATGAATAGCTGAATTGTTAATGGAGTTATAGAAATGTGTCGCTTGCAATGTTGTATAGTGTATAGTCTCCGTTAAATGATCAAATATGAATTGTTTAAACAACGTAGTACAAATGTAAATAGTATTACGTAATACTATGTAGGTACTCTGCACTTACTCGACAGAACAACACATTTTGTTCCACGACCAAAAATGATTTTGTTGAAGTTGTTATTCACACAATGATATGTCGGATTGCAGAAACAACCCAACAATATTTTGTTTACCCCACAACAAGGAACTGCCTTTCTTGAAATACCAAATCTTGAAATACCGAATAATAATAAAGTATTACTAGTAAATGGACTTACTTGAATCAATTATTAATTTTGTACCGCTCCCAAAGGTTACTTTGTTATATCCAGAATTCACACAACACTTTTCCCCATTACATAAACCCCCCTCTAACATGTGAATGAAATAGCTTTTCCCATTAAAGAACTCCTGGGCTCTTCCATTCTCATCATTTCTAATGAAGTTGTTGACTAATTGATTCATTACTCGTTCAAGGTTTGAATACTTCTGCTCACAATCAAAGACTTAATGGCTTTGTTCTCACCCACAACTACATTTTTGAACTCATGAACTGTACGCAATAGTGCTTAACTTCTTATAATGTCATTATAATCTGCTAGTTTCATTTGGTCATTTTAACCAGTTTTGATCTTTATCTTATTTTCTATCTTACTATTCATTTAACCTATAATGAATAAATGAAATGCAGAGCATTTCAAATAAAGAATTATGTTACATCAATTAAAGGTCAGATGCAGCCGTTTTCATCTCGATATCAAATCACTTCTGGGTAACAATCAAGAACGTTAAAGTGGTCAAAAAGAAACATAAAAAGTTTCTTGGCAAAGTGCAGTTTCTCAAGCAAGAATCTAGCTAGGACTATCTGGGAGTGTTCTGAGTCGGGAGGGGAAAACTGAAAACTGTGTGTTATTGGTGGAGAGGTTTGGAACTCTCTTTCTTATTGGTCTTTTAACTAATTTACCGCCTGGTGATGTCACCAGTCAGGCCAAAACTACATCCCACCAAAACAGGCTGGAATTTCAGGCGGTCTTTTCAAACTGCACTTACACTAAAAGGGCATTATCATCATTTTCACAATTTCACAGTATTATTCCAACCTCATAGTGTGGAAAGATATCTAAAACCTAGGAAAATCTAGTGTTTGACTGCACTGGGCCTTTACCTATATATAAGCGCTTTCAAACATTATCTGATATTAAAAAAAAATAATAATACAACATGGACAGCCTGATATTGGCAAAAAGGTGGTAGCTGGCTAGTCAACCTAGTTCTTACTCTACGACTAAAAACCATTATTTCTAGTTTGCAAGAATGTGTAGGTCCAGACAAATAGCTAGAAGAACAATTTTAGCTTTACTCTGTGAACATGCTGATGTGGCATTTAATTGAACCACCTGTAGTTCCACTCCATAATGTGACAGTTATCAAGCTAGCTGTCACGTTTGACAATTCCAATGTGCGCTATAATGGTGAAAGTTTCTTTGTGATTTGTTTGTTTGCAGAAAACGTGATCTCCAGTTTTTACTATTCACCATCTGCTCCTATATGACTGCATCATTAACTTATAGATACAAGCACATACATAGGATATTGTGTTAATCATGCATTGGTTTAATGGGAGATTTGAATGAACATTAAAGTCATTCACCATGATCTCATTATACAATTCGGCCTTCAGTGAACTACAACTTGTTCCTCTGATATTGGAAATACAAAACTTTGGAATTCTAAGCAAGGAGTACTTTGATTGCCATTTGTAATAATACTGGGCCAGTAAAATCACCTAAAATGAAGGCTTTACATAGGATGTTTCAAATATAGTACATACTGGCGCCTCTCCGTCCAGTTCTCTGCTGCCAATGACTGGAACGAACTACAAAAATCTCTGAAACTGGAAACACTTATCTCCATCACTAGCTTTAAGCATCAGCTGTCAGAGCAGCTCACAGATTACTGCACCTGTACATAGCCAATCTATAATTTAGCCCAAACAACTACCTTTTTCCCTAATGTATTTATTTATTTTTCTCCTTTGCACCCCATTATTTCTATCTCTACTTTGCACATTCTTCCACTGCAAATCAACCATCCCAGTGTTTTACTTGCTATATTGTATTTACTTCGCCACCATGGCCTTTTTTTGCCTTTACCTCACTTGCTCACATTGTATATAGACTTATTTTTCTACTGTTTTATTGACTGTATGTTTGTTTTACTCCATGTGTAACTCTGTGTTGTTGTATGTGTCGAACTGCTTTGCTTTATCTTGGCCAGGTCGCAATTGTAAATGAGAAGTTGTTCTCAACTTGCCTACCTGGTTAAATAAAGGTTAAATAAAATACAAATATATTTAAAAAATAGTGATCTTTATTCCTGCTCCAAAAATAAAGTTGATTAATTCCTGTTCCACTAACACAGTGCATTAACTGTGAGCAATAATCATTTCTTTAGCCAACTACATCAAATTAAAACTGTAGTAGAAATAGAATATAGACTTTCACAGATTTTACATATAAAATAGTTGTAAAAATAATCATATTTTTAAGTGGTGCGATTGAGATGGAGAATATCTATTTGCAAGCTTAAATCTTTTGACAATGACACTGTCATAACAAAACATGTAAAGTTATATTATTTCAAATGTCATTCTTATTTTAATAAACACTTACGTGGCAGGACAACAACTTTTGTTCCAGATCCAAATATGATTTTGAAGTTGTTGTTATTCACACAATGATAGGTCAGGGTATAAAAACCTGACCCCAAAAAGCCCGGTAAAGAATTGATTAGAAATCGAATGTTTTGAAGATCTACTTACTAGATATGCTCTGGAGAAGAACATACTACAAATAAAAGTACATTAATATATCATTACGTCCTAATTAGAATTAGCCATTTTAAAAGAGATTTCACATTTCATTATCAGCAACATGATAACATTGATTTGGGTCTGATATGTATTGGTGAATGGTGGGTGGCCAACATGAATAGTTGAATGGCAATAGATTCAGTTATAGAAATGTGTTGGTAACAATGATGTGTGATACTGGTATCTAGTGATATAGTATCAAATATGAATCTGGTCACACAATACAGTACAAACGCATCTAGTATTAGTTACTACTATGTAGATATAGAGCTTACTCGAAAAGACAAACAAGTTTTGTTCCAGAGAGCAAGTTTTGTTCTGTTATCAATTTTGTGACACTGACAAAGGTTATTATGCCATATATCCAATGGGATAACTTTCCCCATGAAAACACGAGTTCTCACATTCTCAAAATGTTCGAGATGGTTCACAAATGTACGAGGTAGTTGTAACGAGGTAGTTCTCAAAATAGTTAAGCAATATTTTGCACTTTGAAGTAGTATTGAAGATTTGTGTTAATACTAAAATATGTAAAGGCGTGGTCCTAACATACAATTGAAGTTTTAAACCTGTCAAGTGTAACTAACAGTTGTTATTTTGTCAAAATCTTCCATTATATGTTTTACTTCATAATTTCAACATGTATTTTATTAAAATGTGGAAATCTCTATATTTACTATCATTTTAAACCTAATGTATCAATTAAGAGTCAAACCGCTAACGTGAAAATCCTAACCCACAATCTATAGAACCTAATAAAATGTTTGAACAAAGTATTTTTTTTAGAATTTTTAATCAACTTACTTGATTGTACAATTAGTTGGGTTCCAACTCCAAATGTTATCTTATATCCAGTATTCACACAGACAATGGCCTCATTACAAGAACCCTACCTGTTAACATGATTTGACTGACCATTTGATTATAGGCCTACAATAAGATTTATTTTCCATATCAAGTTTGGCAAGATTGTCAAAACTCTCACTGCTTAACTTATTTCTGAAAAAGGTAATTACATTTTAACCTGGCTGAAAAATAAATGGTGTGTCCTGCCGAAAGTATCATTCATCCATAATTTGAAAATGTGAAGACCCAATGCATCTTAACAAGTAAACCTTATAAAGGTTTGTTGCTGCTGTCAAATCAATATATATATACATAAAATACTCACTTATTTCAATGATCAATTTAGTTCCTACTCCAAATATGACTTTCCGGTTGTTAGCATTCACACATTGTATTAGTACTCAGCAATAACGTACCCCACAACCTATTCCAGGTTTAAATTGTGTGATAGTTTATAGAACATCCATAAATGCATCTACAGAAGATTGTCCATGTAAATGGGTACTAAATGTATTTTTTAAATATGTTTGGACAATAGAGTAAATATATTTGATCACTATCATATTTTGTTTGTCAATTTGTTTAGAAATATTAATTCAAGAAATAATTTCTTAGCAGACATCATCCACCGTATTACATTAGAAAACAAGAATTTAAGTTTCCATTGTTTTGATTTTAAAGACGGCCTGTCTATGAGGACATTTACGGTAACCATATCTAAATAATGTTGAATGTTTTTGTAACAAACAAGCATTTTTGAATGTACTTGGAATTTATTTGTAATACTTACTGGAATAAACTGTCATCTTTGTGCCAAGTCCAAATATAAGTTTGTTGGCTCCGTAAGTCACACTGTGTTGCATCTCTTAGCAATTACTGCCGCAAGTTAGTGTATTTTCTCATTTAAACAAAATGTACTCCAAATGAGTTCACATTAGTGATTTACAAATTATAGTACAAAATAATAGCAGTTTGGTTGGATTATTTTCAAATATTATATTCATTTTTGAGTGGAGGAAAATGCTAATCAACATGTGTTATACTAGTGGGATAGAATCATTTATGTTATGTTTGACAAGACAAGGTAAATATAACCATCTCCCCCAATTTAGTGTAATCAGTTTCAAATGCAGGACTTTCCACAGAATCAAAATCTTTGACTTGGACATCGATTTGGAAACAACGGTTGTATTTGATTCCAATGTTAAATGTTGAGTGAAATTTCGTTCCTTACTAGATTGTACTGACAGAGTGGTTCCCCTTCCAAAGATCAGTCTTCGTGTCCCATCATTCACACAGTAACATATGACATAACAGAAACACTGATTCAATGTAGGGGTTGGGACCACTCATCAATGTCTAACTTTAAAAAACGTTTGTCATGTGGGATACTGCTTTTAATCAAACTAATTTGGATATTTTCCCTTCCAACACAATGAGTCCACTTAACATTGCCATAAATCATCCCCCTGAAGTATTATGTCATATGTGATTAACAGAATCAACAAAAGGTCAGGAATTACTCACTGGTTTCAATGATCAATTGAATTCCTTTTCCAAAAATGACCTTCCTCAGTCCAGAGTCAGTCCCACATTGCTTGGGCCTTAACCAAAAATGATTTTTTTTTGCAGCATGCATACTGTAATAAAGCTTCAATTGTTTCAGTAAAGTTAGGTATATAAAAATAAAGTCTCTGGGTTAAACCAATTAGATATTGAATCACTTCAGTCTACGTCCAATATTTGTTTCGAAGGTTGACAATTAAAATATTGTTGATTGATTGAGCTGCAGTATAATTATTTTTCAAAACTTGAGACCAACCTATTAAATCAACAAATCTGAACCCCACATTGTTTCTTACTTGTCTCTACAGATAGTGATGTTCCACTCCCGAAGATGAGCTTTCCCACTCCAACATTCACACACTAAAAACTGTCTCGGCAAAAACGATCACAGAGAGACCAGAGTTACCATGGAGTGATCGCTTTTAATGATGTAATTGATACTGACAACCATTCTTAAAATGCAATACATTTATGATGATCTACATCACTATCTTGTTTATGCACTTACTTGAATTGACCGTCAACTTTGTTCCCTGCCCAAACACAACTCTGTTGACTCCGACAGTCACACAGTGTTTGATATGTAAGCAAATACATGATTAGGATTTTAGACTGTCAGGATTGGTGAATTTAGTATATATTTTAAATGACACTAAACTTGTCAGCATATAAAAACTAGTATAAACTGGTTTCTCAGATATAATTTTAACATCCACCCTTTGCTATTGCCTATTTTATGCCAGGTATGCAATGTTGCTTTAGTTGTCTTCTGCAACCCTACTGTATGGTCTTTCAAACCAAAGCCACATCAACTAATGAAATACATTTCGACATGATTTCTTATTTGTTTCTACAAACAGCGATGTTCCACTGCCAAATATTTTCTTCCTTGAGTTGACATTCAACTTTGTTCCATTTCCCCAACATTATCACCTAAGAGTAAGGTTTTACATAGGATGTTTGAAATGTAGTACTAGCCTCAATAGGGATCTTTACTCCAGTTCCAAAATATGTTTATTGATTCCTGTTCCAGTCACACAGTGCATTAACTGTGAGCAATAATTGTTTCTTTGTCTAGCTTCATCAAAGAAAACTGTAGTAAAATGTAATAAAGAGATTTTCAAAGATTTAACATGTAAAAATAGTTTTGTATCTAAAAAAGTATCATATTTTGAAGTGGTGCGATTGCAAAACAGCAATATTCATTTAAATGTTTAAATCTATTGACAACGACACTGTAGTCTGATGAAATGTCATATAAAACTAAACATATTAAGGTTTATTACTTAAAATGTTATACTTATTTTAATATAAACTTACTTGACAGCACAACAAGTTTTGTACCAAATCCAAATATGATTTTGATATTGTTGGTATTCACACAATGATATGTCAGTTTGCAAAAACTTAAATACTTAACTGCAACTTAATATTTTAAAGATCTACTTATAAGATATGCCCTACAGAAGAAAATGTGCAAATTACACTAATATTAATATAATAATTGTATTATAGTATTTGTAAAGTTCAGAGAGATTTGGCATTAGTATTTGTCAAAATAACTCAGAGTTCATGTATACTTTTCATGTATACTTTCTCTGTGACTTCAAGGTATTACTATCAGGAACATGATAATAATGATTTGGGTCTGATGCGTATTGGTTAATGGTTGGAGGTCTACGTGAATAGTTAAATTATTCATTGATATATACATTTGTTGCTTACAAAGTCTACTGATATCTAGTGATATAATATTAAATATGAATGGGTTTAGACAGTACAAATATACAGTAACTAGTATTACTTATTGCTATGTTGATATTGCACTTACTCGACAAGACGACAACTTTTGTTCCAGATCCGAATGTTATTTTGTTTAAGTTGTTATTCACACAATGATATCTCTGGTTGCAAAAACAACCCAACAATGATAGCTGTTTAACGGAAATTCCAAACAGAAAATTGATGATTTAAAGATCTAGTAGTTTAGAGATGTGAACAAGAAACCTCATTCGATCAATAGTTATGATTAATCTTCTAATAGTTTTTTTCAACTGGATTTGGTAACACTTCTGTAGTAACAATGTAAGTGCACTAGTAACAGCATATCATATCATTAACATGTTGTTAAATAGTAATTTAGTGATTACTTTATAATTGCATAGTAAGAGTAACACAGTTATCCCCCAATAAGGAACTGCCTTTATTGAAATATCGCATCTTGAAATATAAAATAATAGTATTTCTAGTCAATTAACTTACTTGAATCTATTATTAATTTTGTGCCGCTCCCAAATGTTATTTTGCCATATCCAGAATTCACACAACACTTTTCCCCATTGCATAAACCTTCCTTAACAACACCAATGGGATAATGTTTCCCATAAAAACACATTTTCAAACATGTAGAAATGCTGTATGAGGTGGTTCACTAACTTAGTAAGCTATGTTTTACACTTAAAAGTAGTATTGAATATTTGTGTTCATACTCTACGACAAAAAGGCTAATTCCATTATATGTTTTACTCTGTCATTTTAACATGTTTTTTTCTTATGATTTGGAGATCTCTATTTTCCCTATCCGTTTAAGGTTATAGGTTCAACTTTGACCTAATGCATTAATTAAGAGAAACAGTTCATGTGAAAATCCTAAATCACAATTTATTGAACCTTATAAAATGTTTGAAACAAGTCATTTTGCATACTTTTCATCAACTTACTTGCTTGTATAATTAGTTGGGTTCCGACTCCAAATATGATCTTATTTCCAGTATTCACACAGGCAATGGCCTCATGACAAAAACCTTACCTGTTGACATGATTTGACTAACCATTTGATCATTAAGATTTAAGGTGATCAGTAAGATTTATTTTCCATATACAGTAAGATTTATTTTCCATATATATTTTATCAAGATTGTCAATACTCTCACTGCTTCATTTATTTCTGATAAATGTCATACAATTTTAACCTGGCTGAACAAGTTCCCAGCCCAAAGTAGACTTTGTTCCATATATCATTCACATAATTTGAAAATGTGAAAACTAAATGCATCATAACAAATAAACCAACAAATGGTTTGTTGCTGCTCTCAAGTTATACTTATTTGAAAAATACTCACTTGATTCAATTATCGATTTAGTTCCTGCTCCAAATATTACTTTCCAGTTATTAACATTCACACATTGAATTAGTATTCAACAATAACTTACTCCACAGTTTACTCCAGGTTATAATTGTATGCTAGTTTATCGAACATCAATAAATGCATCTATAGAATAATTTCCAGATAAATGGCTACTAAAAGTATTATACTAAATTTGCTTGGACAGTGGGTAAAAATATCAGATCACTATCCTATTTTGTTTGTCAGTTACAACCTGGCTGAATAATAACTTTTATGCCCGCACCAAAGTAGATTTTATTCCATCCATTGTTCACATAATTTGAAAGTTTACATGCCAGCTGCATCACAACAAAGGAACCAACAAAAGGTTTGTTGCTGCTGACAAATTCATATGATTAGAAAAAATACTCACTTGTTTCAATTATCAATGTTGTTCCTGCTCCAAATATGACTTTACGGTTGTTACCATTCACACATTGTATTAGTACTCAACAATAACCTACTCCACAATCTATTCCAGATTATAATTGTGTGATAGTTCAGATCACTATTCTATTTTGTTTGACTATTATTTTTTTTAACATATTTAATGAAAAGTTGTATTTCTTAACAGATATCATTCTTTGTATCGCTTTAAAGAGCAACGAATTGAGTGTTGATTGTTTTGATTCTTACTTTTCCCTGTTCATATATCTCCTTTAGAAGATTTTGAGATTGCACGCTTTCTAGAGTGTCTATGAAGACATTTACATCAACCATGTGCAAATACTATTATCCTAAATGTTTACGTAACTAACATGGCTTTTAAGAATCATCAGCCTCTTTGCGAAAGAGGTGAAAGATAGTCTTACTAGATTCTACATTTAGATGTGTTCCACCTCCAAAGATCAGCTTCCACGTTCCCTCATTCACACAGTAAGTATGGCCAATCAAAAAAAAAACACTGACACCTTTGTGCATTTTTACATTCCATTTTTGTATATCTTTTTGATGTTCAGTTGATTCTGTTTGGAATACTTACTGAAATAAACAGTCATATTTGTGCCAAGTCCAAATATAAACGAGTTGGCTTCATAAGTCACAATGTTGCATCTCTTAGCAATTACTGGTTCAAGTTATTATGTCATTTAAACAAACTGTATCACAAAGGATTAGTGACTTACTAATTATAGTAGTTTGTTTGGAATATTGTCCAATTAAGAGTACATTGATTCATCTTTGGGTGTCTAGACTTTAAACATGCAAAACATACATGCTAGTAGTGGGATACTATAATTGGTGATATTTTTGACAAGACAAAGCATATCAAATATATTGTGTGTATAATCAGCTAGAAGCACTCACTTGTCTCAATGATCAGTTTAGTTCCAGATCCAAATAGGATTTTCTGGATTCCAGACGCAGTCACACAATACAACAAGCCTGACCAATAACCATCTTCCCCAATTTAGTAATCAGTTAAAAACACATGGCTTGTCACAGAATCAACATTTTTGAGTTGGACATGGATTTGGGAAGCATGGTTCTATTAGATTCCTATTTCAAGGAAAATGTCAAATTCCACTAAATATAGATGTACATAGTTCAACAAAAACAATCACAGAGACCCAGTCACCATGGAGCGACTATTCTTAATGGAGTTATCGATCATTGATAGCTTATTTTTTGTGTGCAAATACTGACAGTCATTCATAAAATGCGATATGTTTATGATCATCCACATCACTATCTTGTTTTATGCACTTACTTGGATTGACCGTCAACTTTGTTCCATGCCCAAAAACAACTCTGACCCCAACAGTCACACAGTGTTTGTTATCTAAACAAATACATGATTAGGAATTTGGATTGTCACGATGTGAGAATTAAGTCTATATTTCAAATGACACTCAACTTGTAATTGCCTATTTAATGCTTCAGTTGTCTTACGCAATCCTACGGTAAGTCTTTCAATTCAAAGCCACATCAACTAAATTGCATTTCAACATGGTTCCTTACTTCTCTCTACAAACAGCGATGTTCCACTGCCAAAGATGATCTTTTCTCCTCCAACGTACACACACTAAAAACAGGCTGAGCAAAAACTATCACTGTAAATGTTTTAGCTAGTTGAACTTGACTTAATGTTAAGTTGGATGAACTTGTATATTATAATGTCGCTAGTACTTTATGACCTAGTTTTGTCAACTTAACTTGGTTCCCCGAATTGACAACTTAAACATTTAGACAAGCCAGGTAACTTCTGTTTTTACGTTGAAGCAATGCAGTTTTTACAGTGCAGATTACCAGATGCTACATATGAGTAGTTAGAGGGGTTATGGATATAGGATACACGGTATTACTATCTGTTTTTGGCACATATTATAAATTAGCAGCTATAATATGTGACAGTGTGTAATTTGTGCATTTGTATGTGAATCGTCAGTCAACTTTGTTCCATTTCTCCAACACTACATTAATATTGAAATAATTGAACTAACTTGAGTCGACAATTAATTTTGTGCCTGATCCAAATGATTTTTAGGCCATCAGTAGCCACACAACTAGAACCCACATTACATAAGCCTTGTGACAAAATACTAGTTCATCTTGTTTTATATACTGTTGCTCCGTTCATTCCAATATTCATACATTTTCATAATGTTATGTTGCACAACCATGATTAATCCAATCTTTTAAATTGCATTTGCACTTACGTGTGTCAACAGTCAGCTTTATTCCTTGACCGAATACGAGTTTGTTCGCACTTGTCACACTGTGCTAGATCCCTTAGCAATTACTCATAGAGTACTACTTATATAAATATATCAGATTGTATACATTGACTTGGTTTACGTTAGTGCACAACACTGTGGGACTCATTCAGAAATGGAATTACCTGGATCATTCAATAGCCATGTATTTATCTTAACTTAACATCTTGTGATCTGTTGAATCTAGTACAATATTTATAACTTTTTTTTTTTACTTACTGGATTTAATTATTAATCTTGTGCCTGTCCCAAAGACAATCTTGTAACCACCTCCAGTCGTCACACAGTATGAATTCACATTACATAAACTGTACAGGCTCTATGTTGACAAGTTAGAGTCAATTTGACCAATTCAGGAAGGAGATGTATTTAAGTTACAATCCAATCTTTTAGAAGGGACATTAGTTTTCAATTTTCGATTTTTCAACTCTTGATATGGAATTTTATTTTAGTACCTCAATTGCTCGAAATGAAATGGGCCCCACGTCTGATTCTGGCTTCTACCAATTCTATCAATTGGCTCAAACAAATAACAGGTGTAACAGCTAAAGTACCATGCAACAACATGTTACCACACTGTAATTGGTGTCTGCCTGTGTAAATACTATGTAAACAGGCCACATTTCAAATATATATATATATATTTTAAGTTATGAACTTACTTGAGTCAACTATTAATTTTGTGCCTGTCCCAAAGATGATTTTGTTGAATCCATCAGCAGTCACACAACATGTACCCACATGACATAAACCTTTTAGCAAAATACTAGTTCATGTTCTAAGGCTAAGAGCATTTCACTGAAAAAAAACACTGAAACTCTTTAGACAGTTTAGATCATTTTTTTTAATGAACTTACTCAAATCAGCGGTCAATTTAGTGCCTGTTCCAAAAAGGATTTTGTTGAATCACTGCGAAAAAGACTGTAAATGGTAACACCGTGTGGATCAGTTTGACATGATTTTATACACATTTGGGTCACTTTTAAATGGCTCTTTAAGATATGGATTTGACATCAATTGTATATTCATCCGTATTGCCTCATATTTGTCCTATTTGCCTCCTTTTCGCCTTGAACAATAACTATGACTATAACTCCCTTTTCTGACACAGATCTTTTCTGTCAGCTTCAACCACATGTCATTTTAAGCAAAAAGCTAGAACTACAAGTAACTGTCATCTCATCTAAGTCATGTTAGCCTATTGATTGAAGGTTTATGTTGATGCGATACCATAGAGTAGGCTATTTTAGAGTACTTCACCTCAGTTCAGACTACCCTCCTAAATGGATTTGAATTGAAAATGAACTTACTTGAGTTCACTATTAATTTTGTGCCTGTCCCAAAGATGATTTTGAATCCATTCGTATTCACACAACAAGAACCCACATTACATAAACCTCTTAGCAAAATAATGTCCTCATCTGCTAGGGAATTGATTTCTTCGCTGAAACAATACCTTGTATATAGTCAGTTACAACTATGTGGATCACTCAACAGAAAGTTTGATTTTGGTATAATTTTTAAAGACTGATTTTACACTTTTGGATCACTTTTCAAATCTGAATCCTTTTGCATTTCAATTAATTACCTAATGATTTAATTTGTCCAACCGATCTTTAACATAATATTGTAAATGAACTTACTTGAGTTAACTATTACTTTTGTGCCTGTCCCAAAGATGATTTTGTTGGCTCCAAGAGTCACACATCAAGAACCCACACAGCATAAACCTAGAATGTCTTCTAATAAGTGGACGAGTCACTGAAATAATACCTTGAAAATAGACCAAAGTATGATTATTTTGTCTTTATCTGAATTGCAGATCTGTAATCTACTTGCAATGATGTAAGATATCGATTAAACCATATTCTACCAGCATTTAATCATACTGATGACACGCTATTTACATATTTATTAATTCCATTATTTAATTTTTGTGAGTGTATTGTTAGATATTAAGTCACTGTTGGAGCTAGGACAAGCATTTCATTACACCCACAATAACATCTGCTAAGTATGTGTATGCGACCAATAACATTTGATTTGGATTCATGTTCACAGAAAAATAATCAATGCCACATCCAGAGGTCCTCTTTGGAGAACATTTAGGAAGCTGTAAGACATAGCATTTAGAACTCCTTGGGCTTAATAATACCAGTTTACAACACATATATGTACTGTAATATGTACATATATGTACATATATGTACTGTAAGTCAGACTGAGACTATTTTAAATTGAAGGATTGGTATAAGTATGAGCAACAGTATTAATATCTTCTTTTAAATCTTACTTGATTGCACAAAAACTGTTGTTCCACTTCCAAAGATCAGCGTTCGTGTTCCAGTATTCACACACTAACTAAAGGCTTAACAAAAACAGCAGACCCCCAACAGCAGAGCTTCTAATCAATATTCACATACAGTGAATACACTGTTGTATCATTTGTTGATGTATTCTTCTTATTGTATTCTTAAATGACTCAACTATGATTGATCTTACCATTTAAAATGTGTTTTTACTTACTTGAGTTAATGATCAGCTTTGTTCCTTGACTATATTAAACCAATTAGATATTGAATCAATCTTTAGTCTGCATCCAATATTTGTTTAGAAGATTGACAATTAAAAATAATGTTGATATTTTGAAATACCAAGTACTATAAAAGTATTACTAGTAAAATAAACTAACTTACTTGAATCAATTATCAATTTTGTGCCGCTCCCAAAGGTTATTTTGTCATTTACAGAATTCACACAATACTTTTCTCCAGTACATAAACCCTCTTGTACAATGTGAATGGAACAGCTTTTCCCATTAAAGCACTTCTGTGCTCTGCCATTCTCAAAAATGCATATATTTGGATGAGGTTCTTCACTAATTGATTCATTAATCGGTCAAGGGTTGAATATTTCAGTTTACACTCAAAGGCTTAAAGGCTTTGTTCTCGCCTACAATTAAAGTTTCAAAGTTATTAATCGTACATAATAGATATTAATTGTACATAATTGTACATCATATATTGTCATTGTACTTGATAATAGTTTCATTTGGTCATTTTAACACGTTTTGATCTTTATCTTATTTTCTTTTCACAGATCAATTAAAAGTTAAAAATGCTCATGTGAAAACCCTTTTCGACAAATGAAATTAGTGAAGGTACTAGCATCAATTCATTTTTTTTTTCAACTTACTTGCTTGTACAATTAGTTGGGTTCCAACTCCAAATATGATCTTATATCCAGCATTCACACAGACAATGGCCTCATTACAAAAACCTAATCTGTTAACATGACATGATTGAACATTTGATCATTAAGATGCATTTTCAACATCTGTTTTGTCAAGTTGACATGCTCATTGCTTTACCAAATTATGATAAAAGTAATACAACTGCATATTACAATCAGCCCATCCCAAAGTAGATTTTGACCCATCTATCATTCACGCATTGAAAAGTTGTAATACTTATGTTTTTAATAAGTAATAAACAAACAAAAGGTTTGTTGCTGCTGTCAAATGAATGTTCATTTTTAAAAAGACTCACTGTTTTCGATGATCAAGTTCCTACTCCAAATATGACTTTCCAGTTGTTAGCATTCACACATTGAATTAGTACTCAACAAGAACCTACTCCAGGTTGTAATTGTGTGATGGTTCAAAGAGCATCCATAAATGCATCTGCAGCATCATTTCCATATAAATGGTTACTAAATGTATTGTTAGAAGTGTTTAGACAGGGGGTAAATATATCAGATCAGAGGCCTATTTAGTTTGAACATTTCTTGAAACTTTTAATGAAAACACTGAATTGCTTTAGAAAGCAAGGAATTGAGCCCACGAGGACATTTACATCAACCATATCGAAATACTGTTGACGGATAGTGTATCAAACAACAAGCATTTTAAAGTATTGACTTTCTCTTGTTGGAAGAAGTGAAAGATAGTTTTTGCATTCCTTTTTTGTACATATCATCTTTGTGCCAAGTCAAAATATATATGTGTGTGTTTGTCTCCACAAGTCACAGTGTTGCACCTCTTAGAAATGACTGTTAGAAGTTATTCTGCAATTTTAACAACGTGTGTATTACAAAGGAGATAATATAACTGATATACAGTTTATAACACAAAATAATGGCCGTTTGCTTGGATTACATTGATTATTTGGGTGTCTGCACTGTAAATATACAGTATAAACACATATTATAGTAGTGGGGTATAATTTGTGTTATTTTTACAATAGAAAGTATATACAGTATCTCCCGTGTATAATCAGCTAGAAGCATTCACTTGTCTCAATGAATAGTTTAGTTCCAGATTAAAATAGGAATTTCTGGGTTCCACACTATACAACAAGCCTGACCAATAACAATTTTCACCAATTTAGTAACTATCAATTCAGATTAAAATGGGGAGTTTTTCACAGAATCTAGAATCTATGGTTCTATTTGATTCCTATTAGGCTACCTGGGGAACCCTGGGGTGGCAGGTAGCCTAGTGGTTAGAGTGTTGGGCTAGTAACCAAAACGTTGCAAGATCGAATCCCTGAGCTGACAAGGTAAAAATATATCGTTCTGCTCCTGACCAAGGCAGTTAACCCACTGTTCCCTAGGCTGCCATTGAAAATAAGAATGTTCTAAACTGACTTGCCTAGTTAAATAAAGATTTTAAAAAATGTAAGTATCAGATTCAACAATTTGCTTCTTCTAAGTAAAGATTTGTGAAAATTGAAATAGTGAGTTAAATTAAGTTCCTTACTAGATTGTATTGACAGAGTGGTTCCCCTTCCAAAGATCAGTCTTTGTGTCCCATCATTCACACAGTAACATATGGCATAACAGAAACACTGTTCACTTAGGACCACTCATAAATATTTAACTTAAAAATGTTTGTGAAGTGGGATACTGTTTTGGGGTTATTGATATTTTCCCTTCCAACACATTGAGTTCAATTATCATTGCCATAAATCATCAGCCTAAAATATTATGTCATCTGTGATTGACAGAATCTAGCAAGGTCAGGAATTACTCACTGGCTTCAATGATCAATTCAATTCCTGCTCCAAAAATGACCTTCCCCAGTCCTGAGTCAGTCACACAATGATTGGGGCTTAACTAAAAATGTATTGTTTGCAGCCTGTATACTGTAATAACATTAAGTATATCAAAATGAAATCTCTGAATCAAACCAATTGCATATATAATCACTCTTCAGCCTATGTCCAATGTGTAAAGTAGCCTACTCATTGGTATCGCATCAACATAGCCTATTGATTGAAAGTTCAACATGACTTAGATGAGATGAAAGTTACTTATAGTTCTTGCTTTGTATAGAAAATGACATGTTGCTGAAGCTGACTAAGATCTGGGCTGTTGCTGAAGCTGACTAAGATCTGGGCTGTTGCTGAAGCTGACTAAGATCTGGGCTGTTGCTGAAGCTGACTAAGATCTGGGCTGTTGCTGAAGCTGACTAAGATCTGGGCTGTTGCTGAAGCTGACTAAGATCTGGGCTGTTGCTGAAGCTGACTAAGATCTGGGCTGTTGCTGAAGCTGACTAAGATCTGGGCTGTTGCTGAAGCTGACTAAGATCTGGGCTGTTGCTGAAGCTGACTAAGATCTGGGCTGTTGCTGAAGCTGACTAAGATCTGGGCTGTTGCTGTGTCAGAAAAGGTCCGACATAATTATTTATCACGGCAAAGAGAAGGCAAATAGGACAACAACAACAACAATTAAACTGTTGACTGATTTCATATTTTTTTGTCTTACTTGTCTCTACAGATAGTGATGTTCCACTCCCAAAGATGAGCTTTCTCACTCCATCATTCACACACTAAAAACAGGCTCAACCAAAATGATCACAGAGAGACCGGAGTTACCAAGTAGCAACTACTCTTAATTGTGTTATTGCTACTTCATAGTGTATTTTTTGTGTGAATACTGAAAGCCATTCTTAAAACGCAACACATTTATGATGATCCACACCACTAACTTATTTATGCACTTGCATGAATTGGCCGTCAACATTGTCCCATGCCCAAACACAACTCTGTTGACTCCAAAGTCACACAATGTTTGATATTTACCAGTAAGCAAATACATGATTACTAATATGGATTGTCAGGATTGGTGAATTAAGAATATATTTCAAAGGACACTGAACTGGTCGGAATAGAAAAACTACTATCAACTAGTATTTTTCTCAGACATCATTTTTAACGTCCACTCTTTGTATTTGCGTATTTAATGCTAAGAATAAATTGCTGCTTTAGTTGTCTTCTGCAACCCTACTGTAGGTATTTTCAATCAAAGCCTAAATAAAGACATCTCAACATGGATTCTTACTTGTTTTTACAAACAGTGATGTTCCACTGCCAAAGATGAACTTTCCTCCTCCAGCATACACACACTAAAAACAGGCTGAGCAAGAACTATCACCGTCACGTTTCATATATTTAAACTTGAAAGTATCAATTGCTTCGTTTTTATCAACTCAAATTGATTATCTGAGTTACCATAACTTAGAAATGGTCCTTCTGTGGCTCAGTTGGTAGAGCATGGCGCTTGTAACGCCAGGGTAGTGGGTTCAATCCCCGGGACCACCCATACGTAGAATGTATGCACACATGACTGTAAGTCGCTTTGGATAAAAGCGTCTGCTAAATGGCATATATTATTATTATTATTATTAGAAATGTAAGTCAGCAGCGTAGCTTCTGTTTCTATATTAAACCTATGCAGTTTTTCTCATGTAGATGACTAGCTACTACATAGTCTGTGGTGTTATGGATAACTGATGCAGTAATGTTTGCAAATACTATCAATTTGGTAGCTATCCTAAAAAGGATTGACAATGTATGTGTATGTGTAGATTGTGCATTTGTACGTGCAGTTTGTGCATGAACTTGAGTTGACATTACAAACTTTGTTACATTTCCCCAACATGTCGTATATGTTTTATTAAATTAACTTACTTGAGTTGACTATCAATGTTGTGCCTGATCCAGAGATCATTTTTAGGCCAGCAGCAATCACACGACTAGAACTCACATTACATTAACCTTCCGGCAATAGACTAGTTCATCCTCTAATAATGCTAAACTTGAACGGAAAAACACACTGAAACTTGTACACAGTAATTGATTTCAACAATATTAGAGCAAGATAAATAAAAAAAATGAACTTACTTGAGTCAACTATTAATTGTGTGCCTCTCCCAAAGATAAGTTTAACATTGCCACCAGTAGTCACACAACATGAACCCACAGTACATTAACTATAAAATACTTTGATTTATGGATCCTTTAACTCAACATTTGATTTGGAATCACATTATTTCCCAGTAAGTACATCTTGTTGTGAGCCTTTATGTTACCATATCAATAAGATGAAAAAATGACTTGGTGTGTTGGACCGAAGGGACAAACAAATTAAATATAAATTATTGATGTAATACTTACTGGTTTCAATAATTAGTTTGGTCCCTGTTCCAAAGATGACTTTGCTACTTGTTTGAGTCACACAATGCATCTGCCTTGAACAATATCTATGAAGGACCTTTTCTTACACAATAACAAGACAGATCTTAGTGAGCTGCAACAATATACAACTAAACAAAGCTGGAACTACAATGCTTTTGTTATTTGTTTGTTATTTGGTTGACGAATTCTATCAGTTTGCTTAAATTCACTTGTTTTACATTAGTGCAGAACACTATGGACTCATTAAAGAAATAATTAACCTCGATCATTCAATATCCATTTATTTATCCTAAATTAAATCTGTTCAATCTAGTACATTTAAACAGTGAATATTGGCACAATGCACAGAAAATAATTAACTTACTGGATTTGAGTATTAATCTTGTGCCTGTCCCAAAGGTAATCTTGGAACCACCTCCAACAGTCACACAGTATGAATTCACATTACGTAAACTAAACTGTTTTCCCTGAATTGATTATCATGAAATGTATTCAGCCACAACTCCGATTTTGATTCATCCTTGTTGGAATAAAAACAAATATCTCAGAGTTAATTGGCACAGAAAACAGGTATTACAGTGCCTCTCATCTTTCTAAAGATCTATTTTAACTGTACTGTATATAAGAATATGAATGTGTAAATAGTGTTTTTGTTGTCTCTTGGTGTCTTTCCTATATATAACTCTTATTTTTTTAAATTTTTATTGAATATATCTTATCTTTTTCTTGTTTATTACTCTTCTGGTCTTTGTCATGTATATTTGGTAGATATTGTACACATTTGGGTTACTTTTGAAAATTGCTCTTTTAAGACATGGATCTATAATAAATGGTATATCCATCCTTATTGCCTCATATTTGCCTCCTTTTTTACTTGAACAAAAACTATGAAGGACCTTTCCTGACACAGCAACATCCCAGATCTTAGTCAGCTTCAACAACATGTCATTTTATATACAAAGCTGTAACTACAAGTAACTTTCTTTCCATCGTAGTAATGTTGAATGTGGATTACATAAATCGCTTAGCAAAAACAGTGTCCTCATCTGCTAGAGACTTGATTTCTTCACTGAAATAATACCTTGAATATATTCAATTAAAACAGTGTGGATCATTCAACATAAATACAGTTGATTTATAAAGACTCATTTTGCACTTTTTCAAATCACTTTTTAAACATAAATGTCTGTTTAAAACATTTCATTTCAATTCAAACTACCTCATGGTCTGAGTTGTCCTAAAGTTCTTTAACCCAATATTGAAAATGAACTTACTTGAGTTAACTATTACTTTTGTGCCTGTCCCAAATATGATTTTGTTGGTTCCACTAGTCACACATCAAGAACCCACACAGCATAAACCTAGAATGTCTTCTAATAAGTGGACGATTCACTGAAATAATACCTTGAAAATAGACCAATGCATAATTATTTTGTCTTTATCTGAATTGTGGATCTGTTATCTACTTCTAATGATGTAAGATATCTATTAAACCATATTCTACAGCATTATATCAAGATAATGATCAATGGATTAAATTCCATAGAATAATAACCAATGCCACTTCTAGAGATCCTCTTTGGAGAACATTTGGAAAGCATATTCAGATCGTTCTTACAACGGAAAATGTAATATTTTGCAATTGGAATTATTTAGGGGTAATAATACCAGTTCACAACACATACAGGTAAGTGGTCAGACTGAGACATCATTTTAAGGTGAAGGATTGGTATAAGTATGAGCTACTGTATTAATATCTGTTTTAAATCTTACTTGATTGCACAAAAACTGTTGTTCCACTTCCAAAGATCAGCTTTTGTCCGCCAGCATTCACACACTAACTAAAGGCTAAACAAAAACAGCAGACCCCCAACAGCAGAGCTTCTAACGCATCATAATCAATATTCACATACAATGAATAATACACTGTTGTATCATTTGTTGTTGTATTCTTCTATGTTATTGTATTCTTAACTAAATGATCCAACTATGATTCATATTTGAATGTTTTTTCACTTACTTGAGTCAATGATCAGCTTTGTTCCTTGACCAAGTATGAATTTATTCCCATATGACACACAGTGTTAGATACTCTAGCAATTAATCATGGAGAAAACACATAGTTTTGATTGACTATCTGACTCTTATTAAAGCACAACATATTGAAACACATCTTGACATAGTATCTGTTTTTATCTCGGGCACAATTTAATATCATAAAAATGTGTACAAGTTGGGAAGGGATTTTGCTTACCTGTTGATACAGTTAACTTTATTCCTTTTCCAAACACTAACTTCTGTCCCACAGTCACACACTGTTATATATCCATACAGAAACAGCCTACCACAGCTAACTATGGTGTTCATGGTGGACTTATTGATCGTTGCAATAGCTACCTCTGTCTTTCAGCATATACAAAAGTGCATTTCTCCACCTTTTGCATAATATATTAATTGCAATAACCTAATATTTCACTTAAATGTTAAATCCACCGAATATTAAATGCATTTTGACACTGATAATTGAGTGAAGGGGGGAAATGTATGAACTTACTGGATTCAATAAGTAATCTGGTGCCTGTCCCAAAGATAACCTTGCTAGAACCAACTCCAGTTGTCACACAACATGAATCCACGCAACATAAACTGTACACTGTCTACACTGAAAAGCTGCTCATTGTTTGTATTTAACAAATTGAGGTTGAATGAAGAAAATAATAACTAATATATATATATGTAATGATATTCACTCATAGCTATGTTCTGAGTCTATTACAGCCTGTTTTAGGCAAATTGATAAAAAAATATATAATCACTACATAATCAGGAATGCAATATTGAAATGTTTCCTCATGACCAAAAACATACCTTTCTATTTGATTGTATTATATGAAGTAACAAAGCAAAAAATGATATATTTAACTGGCTGAAGTACACATACTGTGGAATTAGCTCAACTGCACCCCACAAAATTGAAATGCATCTGAAAATGCTTTGGTTTACAGCACCCACTTCGAACAAAATGAACAATTTGACGCTCTCTATATCAATTTGTTGAAAGAAATAAAGTTTTTTTTGTACATTTTCATCAACTTACTTGGGTTCCAACTCCAAATGTTATCTTATATCCTGTATTCACACAGCCAATGGCCTCATTGCAAGAACCCTCCCTACCTGTTAACATGATTTGACTGACCATTTGATTATAGGCCTACAATAAGATTTATTTTTGACTAATTTATGATAAAGATAATACAAGTTAACCTGGCTGTACAATAACTTTTGAGCCCAACCCAAAGTAGATTTTGTTACGTCCATCATTCACATAATTTGAAAGTTTGGATACCCACTGCATCATACCAAATAAACAAAATAAAGGTTTGTGGCTCCTGTCAAATTCATTTACATATATCTATTTTTAAAATACTCACTTGTTTCAATTATCAATTTACTTCCTTCTCCAAATATGACTTTCTGGTTGTTAGCATTCACACATTGAATTAGTACTCAACAATAACCTACTCCACAAGCTACTCCAGGTTGTAATTGTGTGATAGTTTATAGAACATCCGTAAATGTATCTACAGAAGAATGTCCATATAAATGGTCACTAAATGTATTACTATAAATATGTTTGGACCGTGGGTAAATATATCACTATACTATTTAGTTGGTCAATTTGTTTAGAAACATTCAACGCAAGAAAAGATTTCTTAACAGACATCGTATTACATTAGAAAACAAGGAATTGAGTGCTGATTGTTTAAATGAGCATATCTCAATTAACAGTTTAGTTCCAGATCCAAGTGGGACTTTCTGGATTCCCGATGCAGTCACACTATGATATTGTGTGACCAATAACAATGTCCACCAATTTAGTGTAATCAGTTTAAAATGAAGGTATTTTCATATAATCTAAATCTTAGATTTGATCATTGATTTAGAAACCAAGGTTGTATTTGATTGCTGTTATAAGAAAAAAGATGACTTCTGTTTTAAGTAAAGATAATTCAGAAATTGTAAATGTTGAGTGAAATTAGGTTCCTTACTAGATTGTATTGACAGTGTTGTTCCACTTCCAAAGATCAGTCTTTGAGTCCCATCATTCACACAGTAATATATGACACAACAGAAACACTTTTTCACTATACTGGGTTGGGGCCAATCATCAATGTTTAACTTGAACATATTTGTGAAGTAGGATACTGTTTTTAAGTCAAAATAATTTGGGTTGTTGATATTTTTCTTTCAGACACATTGAATTCACTTAACATTGCCATACATCTTTTGTGACTCAACCAAGGTCAGGAATTACTCACTGGTTTCAATGATCGATTCAATTCCTGTTCCAAAAATGACCTTCCTTATTCCAGAGTCAGTCACACATACTGTAGTAATGCTTCAGTTGTTTCAAGAATCTTAGATATAAAAATGTAACTCGATTAAACCAATTAGATACTGAATCACTCTTCAGTCTCCGTCCAAAATGTGTTAAGAAGATTATTTTAATTGTCATAGTAATAATGTTGACTGATTGATCTACAGTATATGTATTTTTCAAGAGTTGAGGAAATAAATACATTTCAACCCCACGTAAGGTAAGATATAATATGTTTTGTTTCTTACTTGTCTCTACAGATAGTGATGTTCCACTGCCAAAGATGAGCTTTCCCACTCCATCATTCACACACTAGAAACAGGCTCAACAAAAACGAGCACAGAGAGACGATGTTCGCCACTCTTAATTGTGTTATGTTTTTGCAATTACTGTCAGACGTTCATAACATACACTACATTTACGACCCCTACCTTATTTCTGCACTTGCTTAAATTGACATTAAACTTTGTTCCATTTTCCCAACATTACTTAAATACTTGAATTAAATGGACTTGAGTCAACAATTCATTTTATACCTGATCCAGACCTTATTTTTAGGCCATCAGTCACACAACTAGAACTCATTATTACATGAACCTTTTGGCAAAAGACTAGTTCATCCTCTAATAATGGTGAAATTTAGCTGGAAAAACACACTGAAACTATATAAAACAATATTAAAACAATATTAAAAATGAACTTACTTGAGTCAACTATTAATTGTGTGCCTGTCCCAAAGATAATTTTACTTTGGCCACCTCCAGTAGTCACACAACATGAACCCACAGCACATAAACTATGAAGCAAAAGTACTTTGATTTATGGATCCTTCAATTCAACATTTGATTTGTACATTATTTCCCAGTAATATTTACAAATATTATAAATTGGCAGCGATCCTAAAATAATTGACAATGTATGTGCAGTAATGTGACTTCACTTGAGTTCACACTCAACTTTGTTCCATTCCCCTTACATTACATAAATATTGAATTCAATTAACTTACTTGAGTCAACTATAAATGTTGTGCCTGATCCAAAGATGATTTTTCAGCCATCAGTCACACAACTAGAACCCACATTGCATAAACCTTTTCCTATTTTAATAATGGTGAAAATACTACACTGAAAAACATACTGAACTTGTACACAGTTTAGATTTTTTTTCCTCAAAGTTAAATTGATATAAAAAGTGAACTTACTTGAGTCAACTATTAATTGTGTGCCTGTCCCAAAGATGATTTTATCATTGCTAACAGTAGTCACACAACATGAACCCACAGTACATTAACTATAAAGCAAAGTAACTTTGATATATGGATCCTTTAACTCAACATTTGATTTGGAATCACATTATTTCCCAGTAAGTACATCTTGTTGTGAGCCTTTATGTTACCATATCAATAAGATGAAGAAATTACTTGGTGTGTTGGACCGAAGGGACATGGCAATGTCACTAACTACTAATTTTCAGAATGTTTTGGGGCGCTAAAGACAAATTATTGATGTAATACTTACTGGTTTCAATAACTAGTTTGGTCCCTGTTCCAAAGATGACTTTGCTACTTGTTTGAGTCACACAATGCATCTGCCTTGAACAATATCTATGAAGGACCTTTTCTTACACAATAACAAGACAGATCTTAGTGAGCTGCAACAATATACAACTAAACAAAGCTGGAACTACAAAAGAATTCTATCAGTTTGCTTAAATTCACTTGTTTTACATTAGTGAACACTATGGACTCATTAAAGAAATAATTAACCTCGATCATTCAATATCCATTTATTTACTAAATTAAATCTGTTAAATCTAGTACATTTAAACAGTGAATATTGGCACAATGCACAGAAAATAATTAACTTACTGGATTTAAAGTATTAATCTTGTGCCTGTCCCAAAGGTAATCTTGGAACCACCTCCAACAGTCACACAGTATGAATTCACATTACGTAAACTAAACTGTTTTTGAATTGATTATCATGAAATGTATTCAGCCACAACTGATTTTGATTCATCCTTGTTGGAATAAAAACAAATATCCCAGAGTTAATTGGCACAGAAAACAGGTGCCAATTACAGTGCCTCTCATCTTTCTAAAGATCTATTTTAACTGTACTGTATATAAGAATATGAATGTGTAAATAGTGTTTTTGTTGTCTCTTGGTGTCTTTCCTATATATAACTCTTATTTTTTTAAATTTTTATTGAATATATCTTATCTTTTTCTTGTTTATTACTCTTCTGGTCTTTGTCATGTATATTTGGTAGATATTGTACACATTTGGGTCACTTTGAAAATTGCTCTTTTAAGATATTAATCTATAATAAATGGTATATCCATCCTTATTGCCTCATATTTGCCTCCTTTTTGACTTGAACAAAAACTATGAAGGACCTTTCCTGACACAGCAACAGCCCAGATCTTAGTCAGCTTCAACAACATGTCATTTTATATACAAAGCTGGAACTACAAGTAACTTTCATTGCATCGTAGTAATGTTGAATGTGGATTACATAAATCGCTTAGGAAAAACAGTGTTCTCATCTGCTAGAGACTTGATTTCTTCACTGAAATAATACCTTGAATATATTCAATTAAAACTGTGTGGATCATTCAACATAAATACAGTTGATTTATAAAGACTCATTTTGCACTTTTTCAAATCACTTTTTAAACATAAATGTCTGTTTAAAACATTTCATTTCAATTCAAACTACCTCATGGTGTGAGTTGTCCTAAAGTTCTTTAACCCAATATTGAAAATGAACTTACTTGAGTTAACTATTACTTTTGTGCCTGTCCCAAATATGATTTTGTTGGTTCCACTAGTCACACATCAAGAACCCACACAGCATAAACCTAGAATGTCTTCTAATAAGTGGACGAGTCACTGAAATAATACCTTGAAAATAGACCAAAGTATGATTATTTTGTCTTAATCTAAATTGTGGATCTGTTATCTACTTCTAATGATGTAAGATATCTATTAAACCATATTCTACAGCATTATATCAAGATAATGATCAATGGATTAAATTCCATAGAATAATAACCAATGCCACTTCTAGAGATCCTCTTTGGAGAACATTTGGAAGGATTGTTCATCTCATTCTTACAAGGGAAAATGTAAGATAATGCAATTAGAATACTTTAGAAGTAACAATACCAGTTTACAACACATACAGGTAAGTGGTCAGACTGAGACATCATTTTAAGGTGAAGGATTGGTATAAGTATGAGCTACTGTATTAATATCTGTTTTAAATCTTACTTGATTGCACAAAAACTGTTGTTCCACTTCCAAAGATCAGCGTTCGTGTTCCAGTATTCACACACTAACTAAAGGCTTAACAGAAACAGGAGACCCCCAACAGCAGAGCTTCTAATCAATATTCACATACAGTGAATACACTGTTATATGGTTTGTTATTGTATTATTCTATGTTATTGTATTCTTAATTAAATGATCCAACAACAGAATTATTCATCTTTTAACATGTATTTCACTTACTTGAGTCAATGATCAGCTTTGTTCCTTGACCAAGTATGAATTTATTCCCGTATTACACACAGTGTTAGATACCATAGCAATTGCTCATGGAGAACTTTAAAACACACACTTTTGACTGACTATCTGACTCTCTTTTGACAAAATATATGTTTTTGTGGTCGTTTATTGGTTTAAAAAAATATCCCAGGCACAATTTAATATCATAAAAATGTAATTGAATCTATTTAATGTGTGCCAGTTGGGAAGGGATTTTGCTTACCTGTTGATACAGTTAACTTTATTCCTTTTCCAAACACTAACTTCTGTCCCACAGTCACACACTGTTATATATCCATACAGAAACAGCCTACCACAGCTAACTATGGTGTTCATGGTGGACTTATTGATCGTTGCAATAGCTACCTCTGTCTTTCAGCATATACAAAAGTGCATTTCTCCACCTTTTGCATAATATATTAATTGCAATAACCTAATATTTCACTTAAATGTTAAATCCACCGAATATTAAATGCATTTTGACACTGATAATTGAGTGAAGGGGAAAATGTATGAACTTACTGGATTCAATAAGTAATCTGGTGCCTGTCCCAAAGATAAATTTGCCATAACTACCTCCAGTTGTCACACAACATGAATCCACACAACGTAAACTGTACACTGTCTACGCTGAAAAGCTGCTCATAGTTTGTATTCAACAAATTGAGGTTGAATGAAGAATATAATAACTAATATAGATGTAATGATATTCACTACCAGCTGTGTTCTGAGCCTATTACAGCCTTTTTTAATGTAAATTCACAACAAAAAAGATGACTTAATCAAGAATGCCATATTGACATGTTTTCTCATGGTAAAAATATAGACGTTTCTCTTTGATTGTATTATATGAAGTAACAAAGCTTGTTTGACTTATTTTACTGGCTGAAGTACACATAGTGTAGATTTTAGCTCAACTGCACCCCCAGAATTGTAACATCTGAAAATGCTGGGGTTAACACCAGAGCTCAGTAGTTACAGCACCACTTTCGAACAACATTAAGAATTTAATGATCTGTAAATCAATTTATTGAATGTAATAAAAGTTAATTGATTGTTTGATACATTTTCATGAACTTACTTGCTTGTATAATTAGTTGGGTTCCAACTCCAAATGTTATTTTATATCCAGTATTCACACAGACAATGGCCTCATTACAAGAACCCTACCCGTTAACATGATTTGACTGACCATTTGATTATAGGCCTACAATAAGATTTATTTTCCATATATATTTTTTATCAAGATTTTCAATAATCTCACTAATTTCTGATAAAGATAATATCATTTCAACCTGGCTGAACAATAACTTTAGTAATCTGCCCAAAGTAGATTTAGTTCTATCCATCATTCACATCATTTGAAATGTTCAATACCCACTGCATCATTACAAATGAACCCAATAAAGGTTTGTTTCTGCTGTCAAATGAATGTATATATAAAAATACTCACTTGTTTCAATTACCAATTTAGTTCCTGCTCCAAATATGACTTTCTGGTTGTTAGTAATCACACATTGAATTAGACCTCAACAATAACCTACTTCACAATCTACTTCAGATTAGAAATGTGTGGTAGTTTCTAAAACATCCATAAATGCATCTACAGAATCATTTCCATATCATTTGTTACTAAAGGTTTTATTATGAATATGTTTGGACAGTGGGTAAATATATCACTATACTATTTTGTTTGTCAATTTGTTTAGAAACATTTCATGCATGAAAAAAATGTCTTTAACAGACATCGTACATCATTTTACATTAGAAAGCAAGGAATGTTGAGAGTTGATGGTGTTGAATTTGATTTTTTTTTTTTGCATACTTTCTAGTGTATATGAGGACATTTACATTAACCATATCTAAATCATATTCAATGTTTGTGTAACAAACAAGACTTTTAACAAATTTATATTCTTTTGATGGAAATGGTAAAAGATTGTCTTACTAGATTCTATGTATAGTGTTCCACTTCCAGAGATCAGATTCCATATTCCATCATTCACACATAGCCGATCAAAAAACACTGGCAACTTTGAGTTTTTTTTGCAATCCTTTTTGAAAATGTTATGTACTTGGAATATATTTGGAATACTTACTGGAAAAAAACATAATCTTTGTGCCAAGTCCAAATATAACTTTGTTGTCTCCATAAGTCACACATTGTTGCATATCTTAGCAATTACTGGTACTATCTAATTTAAACAAAATTGTATTACAAAGGAGACAACATAATCATGGTGGCTTGGTTGGATTACATTGATTATTTAGGTGTCTACACTGTAAATATACAGTATTATAACATATTATAGTAGTGGGGTATAATTTGTGTTATTTTTTATAATAGAAAGTATATACAGTGTCTCCCGTGTATAATCAGCTAGAAACACTCACTTGTCTCAATGATCAGTTTAGTTCCAGATCCAAATAGGATTTTCTGGATTCCAGATGCAGTCACACAATACAACAAGCCTGACCAATAACCATTTTCACCAATTTAGTGTAATAAGTTTAAAATCCAGGGCTTTTCTCACAGACAAGGATTTAGAAAGTATGATAGTATTTGATTCTTATTGTAAGAAGCAGATCAGATTCAACTATTTATTTCTGTAAAGTAAAAGTATTTTCAGAAATTTGGTGAGTGAAATTTAGTTCCTTCCTAGATTGCATTGACAGTGTTGTTCCACTGCCAAAGATCAGTCTTCGTGTCCCAACATTCATACAGTAACATATTACATAACAGAAACACTGGGATTGGGACCACTCGTAAATATCTTACTTTAAAATGTTTGTGAAGTAGGCTACTGTTTTTCAATCAAACTAATTTAGGTTGTTGATCATTTCCCTTTAAAACACATTGAGTTCATTTAACATTGCCATAAATCATCCCCCTGAAGTATTATGTCATCTGTGATTGACAGAATCGACCAAGGTCAGGAGTTACTCACTGGTTTCAATGATCAATTCAATTCCTGTTCCAAAAATGACCTTCTTCAGTCCAGAGTCAGTCACACAATGCTAGTGCCTTAACCAAAAAGTAATTGTATGGCAGCATGGATACTGTAATAAAGATTCAATTGTTTAAATAATGTTAGGTATATAAAAATGAAGTCTCCGGATTAAACCAATTAGATATTGAATCACTCTTCCATCTACATCCAATATTAGTTTAGAAGATTGACAATTCAAGTATTGTTTATTGATTGATCTACAGAAAATGTATTTTTCAAGACTTGACGAGATCAACCTAGTTAACTAATTCTCAACCTCACCTAGAGCAATATTTAATATAATTTGTTTCATAAAACACACTACATTTATGACGATTAACACCACTATCTTAAATTGACATTAAACTTTGTTCCATTCTACCAACATTACATAAATATTTAATTAAATGGACTTACTTGAGTCAACTATTAATCGTGTGCCTGTCCCAAAGATAATTTTAATGTTGCCACCACCAGTAGTCACACAGCATGAACCCACAGCACATAAACTATAAAGCAAAAGTACTTTGATTTATGGATCCTTCAACTCAACATTTGATTTGTACATTATTTCCCAGTAATATTTACAAATATTATAAATTGACAGCGATCCTAAAATAAGTGACAATGTATAATATATTATAAATTATACAATGTATAAAGTTAATATATTTGAGTTGACACTCAACTTTGACCCATTCCCCTTACCTTACATGAATATTGAATTTAATGGACTTACTTGAGTCAACTATTAATTTTGTGCCTGATCCAAAGATGATTTTTCGGCCATCAGTAGTCACACAACTAGAACCCACATTACATAAACCTTTTGACAAAAGACTACTCTCGTTCAAAGTTTAATAATGGTGAAAATACTACACTGACAAATATACTGAACATGTACACAGTTTAGATTTTTTTTTACCTCAACATTAAATTGATATAAAAAACGAACTTACTTGAGTTAACTATTAATTTTGTGCCTGTCCCAAAGATGATTTTATCGAGGCCACCAGTAGTCACACAACACGAACCTACATCACATAAACTACTTTGATCTCCGGATTCTTTAAGTCAGATTTTTTGTAATATTTTTTATTCCAGTAAGTACTTCTTGTTGTGAGCCTCTGTTAACATATCAGTGAGATGAGACAATGACTTTTTTGTTGTACCAAAGAGACATGGTAATGTCACTAAATATTATTTTTCTGTATGTTTGGGGAGCTATTGATGTAATACTTACTGATTTCAAAAACTGGTTTGGTCCCTGTTCCAAATATGACCTTTCTGCTTGTTTAACTCAGACAATGCATCTGCCTTGAACAATATCTATGAAGGACCTTTTCTTACACAATAACAAGACAGATCTTAGTGAGCTGCAACAATATATACGTTGAGAATCTGTAAACACTGTTGTTCTACTTCCAAATATCACTAATACCTGTTCATATAATATCATTTTCATAATGTGAAGGGTTACACACTTGTTAAATTGCACAACCATGATTAATCCAATCTTTTACATTGCATTTGCACTTACGTGAGTCAATGGTCAGCTTTGTTCCTTGACCAAATATGACTTTGCTCCCACTTGTCACACAGTGCTTGACACCTTAACAATTACTCATGTACATAAATGGTCTTTACATTTTGGTTGACTAAATCTATCAGTTTGTGTGCATTAACTTTTTTTAACTTTAGTTTTCAAGACTACAAAAAAAAAGTAATCATTCAATAGCCACAAGAAGTTAAAATATTCTGTTAAATCTATTGAATCTAGTCTAACATTCAGACTGTGATTATTGGCACAATGCACAAAAAAAAAACGTATTAACTTACTGGATTGAATTATTAATCTTGTGCCTTTCCCAAAGATAATCTTGTCACCAGCTCCAGTAGTCACACAGCATGATTCCACATGACATAAACTGTACAAGGTCTTATGCTTACAAGAATTGGGTCAATTCAGTCAATTCAGGAAATGAAAGTAAATGACCATTTAATAATTTAAATCATAAAAGTATGATTTTTGAACTCTTGATCTGAAATGTAGTTTTACCACCTGAATTGACTATAATGAAATCGGCCCCCAACTCTGACTAACTACACGTAGTTGGAATAAAATCATCATAGCGCACGATCAATTAGCACAAAAAAAACAAACAGGTATAACACCTGTAGTACAATGTAAATAGACCACTTTCTAAGCCTTTTAAGGTTTAATGTGATTAATTTAATGAACTTACTTGAGTCAATTATTAATTTTGTGCCTTTCCCAAAGATGATTTTGTTGACTCCACTAGTAGTCACACAACATGAACCCACATTACATAAACCTTTAACAAGAGACTAGTTCATCTTATAAGGCTAAGAGCATTTAACTGGAAAATACACTGAAACTCTTACACAGTTTAGATTTTTTGCCCCCCCCCCCCCAAATAATTTTGAAATACAAACTTACTCGAATCAACTATGAGTTTTGTGCCTGTTCCAAAGATGATTTGGTTGAATCCACCACTAGTCACACAACATGAACTCATAATACATAAAACATTTAGCATAAGACTAATTCATCTTCTAAATAGAGGGAAATTAGTTCACTGTGAATCAGACTGAAAACATTAGGACAAATACTGTGCGGATCAGTTTAACATAAGTACGATGGACTTGGATTTCTTTTTTTGATTTCATACACATTTGGATCACTTTGAAAATGTCTCTTTTAAGATATGGATATGATATCAATTATTCATCTTTATTGCAAACATTGGTTGTCTGTTTCTGTGTAATCACATTATTTACCATAAACTGACTCATTATATGAGAAAATATGCAACAATATCAATACGATTAAACAATGATCTGGCTTGTTGGACCAAAGGGATAAGACACAAACTATTTTCTTTCTACATGTTTTGTGGTCAAAAGCTATTCTCAATGTAACTGGTTTAATAATCAAATTTTCGGACACAGCAACAGCCCAGATCTTAGTCAGCTTCATCAATATGTACATTTAAAAACAAAGCTAGAACTACAAGTAACTTTTGTTCCAATTACAGTATATGAGTAATATTGGACATTCAATCAATATGCTATGTGGATGCGATACCAGAGTAGGCTATTTTATGGTATTATCAACAGACTCATCTTTTTCATTCATTTGAATTGTTTCCCCCAATATTAAAACAATATTAAAAAATGAACTTACTTGAGTCAACTATTAATTGTGTGCCTGTCCCAAATATCATGTTACCAGTGCCACCACCAGTAGTCACACAACATGAACCAACAGCACATAAACTATAAAGCAAAAGTACTTTGATTTACGGATCCTTAAACTTAACATTTGACTTGTAATCACAGTATTTCCCAGTAACTACTTCATAATATGAGCCTTACTGTTACGAATCACTCATATGATGTTGTTTTCAGATTAAACAATGACTTGGTTAATTGGACTACTTATTTTCTGCATGTTTGGGGCACTAGACAAATGGTGTAATACTTACTGGTTTCAATAATTAGTTTGGTCCCTGTTCCAAAGATGACTTTACTGCTTGACAGAGTCACACAATGCATCTATCTGTCTTGAACAATATCTATGAAGGACCTTTTCTTACACAATAACAAGACAGATCTTAGTGAGCTGCAACAATATACAACTAAACCAAGCTGGAACTACAGTGCTTTTGTTACATTCAAATAATATTTGGGTGATTATTTTGTCTTTATCTGAAGTTGAGAATCTGGTTATCCGTAACAGTGTTGTTCTACTTCCAAATATCACTATTAAATATTCATATAAAATACTTTTAGTGATGTGAAAGGTTGCACAAACATGATTAATCCAATATTTTACTAAATTGCATTTCCACTTACGTGAGTCAATAGTCAACTTTATTCCTTGACCGAATATGAGCTTGTTCGCATTTGTCACACAGTGTTAGACATCTTAGCAATTACTCATGGACGCAACTTTGGACACAAATGGTCTTTAGATTTTGGTTGATTAAATCTCTCAGTTTGCATACATGGACTTGTTTTACATTAGTTTACAACATTATGGATTTTAATTTTTTTTATTAACCTCGATCATGCAATAACCAGGTATTTATCCTAACTTGTGTTAAATCTGTTGAATCTTGTACAATTTTTAGACAGTGATTATTGGCACAATGACACCAAAAATAATTTACTTACTGGATTCAATTATTAATCTTGTGCCTGTCCCAAAGACAATCTTGTTACCACCTCCAGTAGTCACACAGTATGAAACCATATGACATAAACTGTACAGGGGCTTTGCTTACAAGAATGAGGTAAATTCAGTCAATTAAGGAAATTAATGTCAATTACAATTCAATAAATTAAAAGGGATATTTATTTTCAAATATAATTTTTAAATTATTGATCTGACATTTTATTTTACCACCTGAATTGACTGGAATGAAGTGTAATCAGCCCCCAACTCTGACTGACTACTGATAGTTGGAATAAAAACAAATAGCACATGATTAATTAGCACAAAAAAACAAACAGGTATAAAACCTGTAGTACTATGTAACATGTTACTGTACTGTAATTGGTGTCTGCATGTGTAAATCTATGTAAATAGGCCACTTTAAGGATTTAGTCACTAATGTGATTAATTTAATGAACTTACTTGAATCAACTTTTAATTTTGTGCCTGTCCCAAAGATGATTTTGTTGACTCCACCAGTAGTCACACAACATGAACCCACATTACAAAAACCTTTTAGCAAACTACAAGTTATTCTTCTAAGGCTAAGAGCATTTCACTGGAAAATACACTGAAACTCTTACACAGTTTAGATTTCCCCCTGATTATTCTTGCCCGATTTTTGCCTGATTATTTTGTCTTTCTGAAGTTGAGAATCTGGTTATCCGTAACACTGTTGTTCTACTTCCAAATACCACTAATAAATACTAACATTATATTGTTTTTATAATGTGAAAGGTTGCACACTTGTTAAATTGCACAACCATGATTAATCCAGTCCTTTAAATTGATTTGCGCTTACGTGAGTTAATAGTCAGCCTTATTCCTTGACCGAATATGACCTTGTTGGTGCTTGTCACACAGCGTTATATTCCTTAGCAATTACTCATGGTCACAACTTCGGACACAAATGGTCTTTAGATTTTGGTTGAATAATTCTATCAGTTTGCATACACTAACTTGTTATGCATTATTTCACAAAACTATGGACTGATAAAAAATATATATCACTTACTTGAGTTAACTATTAATGTTGTGCCTGTCCCAAAGATGATTTTGAATCCATCCGTATTCACACAACAAGAACCCACATTACAAAAACCTCTTAGCAAAATAATGTCCTCATCTGCTAGGGAATTGATTTGTTCAGTGAAACAATACCTTGTATATAGTCAATTGAAACTGTGTGAATCACTCAACAGAAAGACAACTTAAAGACTAATTTGGCACTTTTTGGATACCTTTTAAGGTCTAAATGTCTGTTTTGCATTTTAATGAATTACCTCATGGTGTGAATTGTCCAAATAATCTTTAGCACAATATTAAAAATGAACTTACTTGAGTTAACTATTACTTTTGTGCCTGTCCCAAAGATGATTTTGTTGGCTCCACCAATCACACATCAAGAACCCACACAGCATAAACCTAGAACGTCTTCTAATAAGTGGACGAGTCACTGAAATAATACCTTGAAAATAGACCAAAGTATGATTATTTTGTCTTTATCTGAATTGTGGATCTGTGATCTTATTTCAATCACGTAACATAGCTATTAAACCATATTCTACAGCATTTCATCAGGATAATGATCAATGCCACTTGTAGAGGTTCTCTTTGGAGAACATTTGGGAAGCTTACTTCTATAACTATCTCAAGGGAAAATGTAAGATATTGCATTTAGAATTCTTTGGGAGTAATACTATCATTTTACAACACATACGCATGGTCAGACTGAGACATCATTTTAAGGTGAAGGATTGGTATAAGTATGAGCTACTGTATTAATATCTGTTTTAAATCTTACTTGATTGCACAAAAACTGTTGTTCCACTTCCAAAGATCAGCTTTTGTCCGCCAGCATTCGCACACTAACTAAAGGCTAAACAAAAACAGCAGACCCCCAACAGCAGAGCTTCTAACACATCATAATCAATATTCACATACAGTGAATACACTGTTATATGGTTAGTTTTTGTATTTTGCTTATGTTATTGTATTCTTAAATGACACAATGATTAATGTCATATTATTAATGCATTTTCACTTACTTGAGTGAATGATCAGCTTTGTTCCTTGACCAAGTATGCATTTATTCCCATATGACACACAGTGGTATATACCATAGCAATTAATCATGGAGTGATTTTTAAACACACCGTTTTGATTGACTGACTATCTGATTCTAATTGAAGCACAACATATTGAAGCATATTGAAGCATATTGAAGCATATTGAAGCATATTTTGACATAATCTATGTTTTTGGGGTAGTTATTTTGTTTTGAAAAATATCCCGGGCACAATTTGCTTTCATAAAAATTCAATTGAATCTATTTCATGTGTGCCAGTTGGGAAGGGATTTTGCTTATTGATCGTTGCAATAGCTACCTCTGTCTTTCAGTATATTCAAATCTATTTCAGCCTCTTTTATATAGGCCTAGTATAAACTAATATTTCACTACAATTTTCAAATATTAAATGCATTTTATTACTGATGACTGAGTGAAGGGGGGAAATGTATGAACTTACTGGATTCAATAAGTAATCTGGTGCCTGTCCCAAAAATAACCTTGTTAGAACCACCTCCAGTTGTCACACAACATGAATCCACACAACATAAACTGTACACTGTCTATGCTGAAAAGCTGCTCATAGTTTGTATTCAACAAATTAAGATTGAATGAAGAATATAACAACTAATAATAGATTTCATGATATTCACTAATAGCGATGTTTTAAGTTTATTTTAGCCTGTTGTAGGTCAATTCCTTACGATTGATTACATAATCATTACATAATCAAGAATGCAATATTGACATGTTTTCTCATGAAAAATGTAAATCTCTCTTTCTTAGATATTATATAAGGTAAAAACGTTTGTTTGACTAATTTCACTGGTTCAAGCACATATACAAATAGCTCAACTGCACCCCTAAAATCTGAATTGCTGGTGTTGACACCAGAGCTCAGTAGTTACAGCACCCACTTTGAACAAAATAAACAATTCAATTGATGCTCTCTCTGTATATCAATTCATCAAATGATTGGAATGAATACAGGCATAGCCCCTTACCAAGAAGACTTTTTGATTCTGTTATAAACTCATTATAGGGAGATATTTGTTTCTAGTTTAAAATCCAACGGACATTTAAAGATATCAAAAAAATCTATTAATGAATATAGGTTCTTACTTGTCTCAATTATTAGCTTTGTTCCTGTTCCAAATGTAAGCTTCCCTCCAGAGATAGACACACAGTGGTAGATGGCAATACATTTACAACATGCTTTACTAGGTGGGCTTCTTTTCATTTTCTAAATGTCCTTATTTCTCATGAACAACTTATTAGGAAGTTGTACAAATGCACAGTATTTTGTTTTACTTACCAGATTCAACTAACAGTTGGGTTCCATTTCCAAAGATAAGCCTGTTACTATTCCCTCTTGTCACACAGTATTTTGTTACCAGCTAAAAACCAGATGCCAAATTCGAACAAGACAAATTAATGGAATAGTGCTTTAAAATAGTGTGATGTTTTAAAAAAAATATGAACTCCCTCTACTTCATGTACAGTGTATTTACAGTGAATTACAGATTTGACTTACGTGTCTCTACAATCACTTTAGTTCCACTTCCAAAAATAAGCTTGTATCCCCCCTGGGCAGTCACACTGAGCTACACACCTTACCAAATACTCTGACATGTAAGTGTGTTAGAGGGTAGACCAATTGCCAATATGTAATCATTCTAACAAGGTCAATTACAGTAACTGGCAAATCATCCATTCTCCTTTTATAGATGTGAAGATTTTAAACTCGTACCACCAATATTGTAATGCATTTTGTCACATTCCTCTGTATCAATTAGCATACTTGATCATGTAAGCCTACAGTCATCATGAAGCTACACCACACACGCTTATTTCATAATGCCATAATTAAACCTTCATTTCTGTCCTTATTCCTACGTAGAACTTCACACAAACCTCTGAGCAACACCATATCAAAGCTTATTTTTTTCACATGCTTATAGACATGCAAAACCATGAAAATACTGAACATTTTACTCAAAAAGGCACTTTGACTTTCTTTCTAAAGCAAACTGTACTTACTGCTTAGTACTAGTAGCCTTGTGCCTCTCCCAAAAATGATCTTTGTACTGCCATCATTCACACAGCCTGACACACCAGTATATAAACTTCCAATGCATAGGTCACCTTATCTCAGCAGAAAACAGTTAAAAAATACAATCTGAACTTGTCCAAACTGATTCCGTATAAAATCAGTACAAAAATATTGTTGAAATTATGATCATGGATACATCACCTACCAGTATTTATGAAAAGTTTGGCTCCACTACCAAACACAAGTTTTCCTGCTGCCCCAGTAGTCACACAGCATTAAACTGCAGTACAATTACAGCAGTTTGTTGTGCACTTATATAATACTGTAAGTCTTCAGACGAGACAATGCATTTTTATCTCATTCTCAGATATATCTTGAAATCACTCAACAAACAAACTTTAGGTTGTTATTAGAATATATGTTCTGCCCTTTATCCACAAAAAGCCAACACTGTAGTTAGTTTAGGCTACTATTACCTGATTTGTGTATCTCACTATGTATTTAATTACGGTAGTTGTTAAGTAAAAGTCCCAGTGACGTTATACTTTAAATAATCTCACCTTTCTCGACAAACAGTTGAGTCCCACGTGCAAAAGTAATTTTGTCACTTGTTCTTGTCACACAGTGTATTCTTGCTCACTAAAAACCTGATTTCCCCAGACTTCCTGACTAGACATGTTAAGTCACTATTTTAAGTAACTTCTCACTATTAAGTTCTGGTTGCCCAATGGAAACAACATCCAAAAAAGTAAAACGTAGGAACACAGAGTTTTGTTAACTTTTAAGAGAACATTAACTAACTGAGTTTTTGGGGTTAAATCCAAATAATACCATATATTTTACTGTTGGGAATACATTTAATTCAGTATTTTAGCGAGAAATATATTAAACTTACGTGTCTCCACAATCATTTTTGTTCCACTCCCAAAAATAAGTTTTACTCCCCCCTGGGAATTCACACAGATACAGACCCTGACAATTACTCTGCACTAAAAATGACCATTTACAAATCAGCTTTTCATAAAAAAACAAAATGCTAAATATGGACTGAAAATAAAACTTAAAATGTTTAAATATGAACTAATATTATAATGCATTTTGCTACATTCTGCTGTATGAATTGGCATTCTTTATCAGCTAAGCCTAATGAAGTTACCACACACAAACTTATTTCATAATGCCATGATGAAACCTTAATATCTGTCCTTATATCTATGTAGAACTCCACACAAACCTCTGAGCAACACCATATGAAAGCCTCTTTTCCTTTCTTACATGCCTATAGACATACAAAACCATGAAAATACTGAATAAGGACTGCATGATATTATTCAAAAAGGCAGTTTGACCTTCTTTCTAAAGCAAACTGTACTTACCACTTAATACTAGTAGCCTTGTGCCTCTCCCAAAAATTATCTTTGTACCGGCATCATTCACACAGCCTGACACACCAGTATAAAAACTCCAAATGCATAGGTCACCTCATCTCAGCATAAAACAGTTGAAAGTTACAATCTGAACCTGTCCAAACTGATTCTGTATTGAATCAATGCTAAAAATATAAAAATAAGGATTTGTCACCACAGTATTTAAGCAATAAATAAATTAAACTTACGTGTCCCCACAATCATTTTTGTTCCACTCCCAAAAATAAGCTTTCCTCCCACCTGGGCATTCACACTGAGATATAGACCATGACAATTACTCTGCACTAAAAATGACCATTTACAAATCAGCTTTTCATCAATAACAAAATGCTAAATATTAATTGAAAAATTAAGATCTTTAAATATGAACTCATTATTATGCATTTTGCTACATTCCTCTGTATCAATTGACATACTTTTATCATCTCAGCCTACGATCATCATGAAGCTACAACACACATACTTATTTCATAATGCCATGATGAAACCTTAATATCTGTCCTTATATCTATGTAGAACTCCACACAAACCTCTGAGCAACACCATATGAAAGCCTCTTTCCTTTCTTACATGCCTATAGACATACAAAACCATGAAAATACTGAATAAGGACTGCATGATATTATTCAAAAAGGCAGTTTGACCTTTCTAAAGCAAACTGGGTTTACCGCTTAGTGCCAGTAGCCTTGTGCGTCTCTCAAAAACAATAGTATTATTCACACAGCCTGACACAATTAATAGTTCACCTCATCTCAGCAGAAAACAGTTGAAAATTACAATCGGTATCTGTCCAAACTGATTCGGTATTAAATCAATGCTAAAAAGATACAAAAGGGTTTAAATTATGATGATGGATACATCACCTACCAGTATTTATGAACAGTTTGGTTCCACTACCAAATATTAATTTTCCTGTTGTTCCAGTAGTCACACAGTGTTAAACTGCAGTACAATTACAGCAGTTTGTTGTGCACCTATTCAATATTGTAATACTTCATGAGACAATGCATTTTTTAACTCATTCTCAGATATATCTTGAAATAACTCAACAAGCCAACTTTATAGATATTCTGCCCTTTATCCACAAAAGCCAACACTGTAGTTAGCTTAGGCTACTGGTTACCTGATATGTGTATCTCACTATTTATGTATCTACGGTATTTGTTTAAAACAAGTGTCCCAGTGATGTTAAACAATGTCATCTTTCTCTACCAACAGTTGAGTCCCATGTGCAAAATACATTTTTTTACTTGTGACACAGCATATTTTTGCTCATTAATAACCTATTTTTAGTCACTATTTGAATTCACTTTTCACTATTAAGCTCATCTTAACCAACGGGAAAATATATTTAAAACAAATATATGAAAAATGTATGAACACACACAGTTTTGTTGACTTTTTAGGATTAAGCAACAAAAAAAATAAACTTACGTGTTCCCACAATCATTTTGATTCCATTCCCAAAATGTATCTTTCCTGCCCCCTGATCATTCACACTGAGATACAGACCAGGACAATAACTCTGTACTGACAATGGACCATTTCCAAATCCGCTTAGAAAAGAAAACTCTCATGGAAAAGGAAAATCTAAATGTGTTCTGAAATTAAAACTGAAAATGTTTAAGTAGTAAGTATTAAGCATTGAGCAGAAGAGCAGATTTTAACAAATCGTTTATTCCCAATAACGTAAAATGAATTTCAGAGAGAGCCATATTCTCCACTGTTGCAACACATAGCTGAGAAATTACACAATATTGAAAACAATAAGTAATACTTACGGGATTGAACAAAGACATTCACTCCAGATCCAAAAATCAGCTTAATGTTAGAGCCAGCCGACCACAGTGCTACACTCCTGTACACAAATCCTCTTCTTCACTACAGGGTCAACAAAACAGTTTTAGGGTCAAGTCAAAGACATTATTCAAGATATACCAAGCAATCTCAGTCAGTATTTTAGTCACATACAAGAATTGAAAAACAAAAACTTAAAAACTTCAGATAATCAGAGCAATATCAATGTGGTTCAATAACATACTGTACAATACTTCACAATACATCATTTGTTTTCAATGCATCATTTATAGTATTATATCTTGCAATGTGCACATGTAAGTATAAGATAGTGTAAATATCCACTTAGGGATTTTCATATATTCCACCTACAAGAACTCTACATAACTACATAAATCTCTTGTTGCACGTACATGACTGCAGCTCTTCTGTTCCTTTGAGAAATGAAGTCCTTGGCTGAGGAAAAGCTCTCACACTGCAAAACTCTCCAAAAGAAATACAGTTAGTGTCACCAATCCACCATTATTTGATTGTTTTACATTGCCTTACATACATACACTTGCACCTCTAAACTGTGTTTCAAATGAATGTGTAATATTTGCTATATGATCTTTGGATAACTGTAATTAAATAAAGTACCTTTAAGTCTTTGTGTGCTCTTTGCTGAATACCGGCATGTTCTTCCATTCAGGACTCATTTATACTTCTCTTCATCATACTTCTTTGTCTTGCAGGAAATGATCAGGATATCAGATATATAATGTACATACTTTTGACCTACTGGCCTACATTGCTCCACAGAAGAGACCACAAATTCCAAGCCTCACCTGTGGCCTACATGAGGTAGACCTTAGTCGTGTGTGCCAGTCTCGGTGTTGAAAGAGATCAGGAAGACCTAGGAAAGGTTGAGACATTCAACACCATAGTTTTGAGGACCAGTTATTGGCTACTCGACCATGTGGGTGGAGAAAAGATCAGGCTGAGTCCCAAATGGAACCCTATTCCCTATATAGTGAAGTACTTTTGACCAGGGCTCATAGGGCATCTAGATGTGTACTACATGTGCATCTCCACCAAAATGTACCAATAACATGAAAAATATGATGGATTTATTAATTTAATAAAACACTTGAACACCAAAAAGCTCAAATTCACAAGCAAAATGTATTACGGTGGTTCAATTGATCATATATAGAAGATACACAACTGAAAACACAATACTGCATGACATTTTTCCTCACATAATCTCTCTATGCCTCCTTCTCAAAACGCATTAGAGAAGGAACCAGAAGGAGACAAGGAGGGAGGACATGAAGAATCAAGAAAATATAATTAAGATACACGCAGTGAAGCAATACTCAGGGCCCAGTTTTTCAAAAGTTTTCTGGATTTGGCCTATCGGATAGGATTAGGTGCATAGAAATAGAATGAATAGAACGGACAAATCGTTGACTTGAATGGGGATTCCCGTTCCTGTCAGTCTATTTCTATGCATTTAATCCTATCCAATAGGCGAAATCCAAACAGATAACTTTTGAAAAACTGAGCCCAGGTGATTCAGTGGTCACAATGTCAACGGAGAAAAACACATTTTACAACCAGCAGAGGGCAACATCATCTCATATTCTAAAATGTGCACTTCTCTAAATATATAATAAATAATATATGCCATTTAGCAGACGCTTTTATCCAAAGCGACTAACAGTCATGTGTGTATACATTCTACGTATGGGTGGTCCCGGGAATCGAACCCACTACCCTGGCGTTACAAGCGCCATGCTCTACCAACTGAGCTACAGAAGGACCAAATCTGAAGGCCTATTGATTAGTCCAAAGCAAATGTTTCTGGTAAACCGGAGTCAGACTACTACTTTCCGACCATTTAATCATTTGATAGACATCCACCTTTTCACGTTCATAATGGTTTAGATTAGAATAGAAAAGCCGTGTCTGTTTAACTTCAATACATTTACAGCTCCCATATACGTTTCTAAAATGTTTGACTGATATCAGACACACATGTAATTGCAATTGATTTTCATAATACAATTCATCAACCATTATAAGGTGTGTGTTTCTCACTATCATGCGTGTTTCTCGCTACTGTTACTTCTTGAGCACACATGCAAATAAAGTACCTGATGGAGCCATTTCTTGGAAGTCAAGGTGTCTTATAGATCTTTATCTGTTCATATGGTTTCAATGTACTGGTGAAAATGTGGTTTAAACTCTCTATTGACAGGTTTTGTGCATTTAGAAACAACTGCAAAGTATCCACGTACACAACTTGATCAATGTACAATTACATTATTGTTTGACATCATTTTTGGAGTCTTTATACACTTTTGATGACAACTCGCAGTTAAAGATATAATACAAGTCAATAGAAATAACATAACACAATATAAAATGATATGGAATATAACATGTAACCTAACGTTTAATACCGAACAATCACATGCATAACATGTGTATTTAGTATCTAGTATTTCCAAAGTGTAAGCAGAGGAATTGCAGCATTGAACCCTGAAAAAGTCAGATGCGAATACTGTTGAAGCTCTCGATAAAACCACAAGGCAGGTTTCACAAACTGGATGCAAAGTAGAACTGAAAAGTAGGAGTCCAAGTGAAAATAGGCCTGTAAATAGAATTGCGAATTATTCTGTAATGCAATTAAGCAAATTATTATAGATTATATTTTTTTCTTTACAGCTGTCATTTAATCAATTTATGTCAACAATCTGAACTAAAACAGAGTTAATTTCACTTACCTAGAACACCAGGGCCTTGACAGTAAATAGCACATTAAATGCCACGGCTTTGGCAAACAGCACTCTCAAACCATACACAACCAAGGATGTGAAGTTCATCTTGGTATAATCTGTAAAAAACAAATGTTGTGTCATTTCAGTGTTTTACACACTTAGACATGCTGAAATGTAAACATGTGTGCATCATGCAGTACAATTGACTTTACACCATGTTTTTATTTAGTGTAGCAAAATATCACCAACCGGTATAGTTGGTGGCAGTAGCATTGTTGAGGCGTTCATGTTCGCAATTGTCAGAAGCAGTTGTAGCCGTGGTCTTATCTGAAAGCCAGTAAGTGATTATTAAAAGTTATTTCTCGTCGTGTCATTTGCAGCCATCTTTACCATTCTCGATGAATGATTGAGATGTTCATTGATGAATATACTTATTTAATTCATTGGTCAAAGCCACAGTAATAATGTGAGATATTATTGTATATAAATTATTACCGTTAGACACATCTGGAAAACCACCATAATCAACGCGCTTCTTGACGACGCCATCCATCTCACAACGCTTGATATTCTCTTTGGAGAATCCGGCAAAGTAGTAGGTACGTGTGGAAGATAAAGCTGCCTTGGTTGTTTTGCGTGGGACAGTAACATTATTCCCCTGGGTGAGATTCATGTTTTCAATCCTAGGAAAGAAGCCTGTAGCCAGGCACACATCAGGCTGGTCATCATTCTCTATCTTGTGTAGTGGGGTGAGGATGGACAGTGTTGGGCGGGCAGGAGTTCCATCTGGAAAATACAATAGGTTTAGGTTGATTTAAACATCTTGGTAAATATGCAGAAACACAAAAAAAATGTCACACAATATATATAAAAAAACAGGTACAAATATATGATATAAATCAGGGATGGGCAACTTTGATGGGGGCCACACAAAATCTGGACTCATCATAATGGCACCGCAGTTGCTTGTGGGTCTGCGTACCCACATTGCAAGTAAAACAATCTTTGTGACAGCAAAGATACATTTTCCAAGTTTTAGAGTACAGTTTGTGCAATTCTACACATTTTGCCATGTGGTGTAGAGAAAATGTTGCAGTTTTAAGCAAGTGGCTGCAATTTAACACATTTTTCCATGTGGTGGAGAAATTATTTAGCAATTTTATAACAAATGTCATGTTATTCTACTCATTTTGCCATGGGGTGAAAGAGGAAAATAAAATGTTTTACAGCCGATTTTCCGCAAATCTACACATTTGCCATAAGGTGTAGAGAAATATTTGCCGTTTTTAATATGATTGATATCTATGTGAGACTGAGTAACAAAATCAATGAGGGTCCCATGGCCAGTGATTCGACCATGATAAAAAGTTTAGATAGGTGGCCACGAAACTAATTTAGCAATCTAAAAAATGTTAGCGGACATGGGCTAATTGACTGACTATCAGTGACTGACATAACAAGAGAAAAACTGATGATTCACAGCCACATTTAGAAATTGCACTTTGTGTATTCTACTAATGTAACTTTTTTTTGGGGGGTAGAATTGATCCTTGAGCATTCAAAAGGGGGGCCGCCAGTTGTCCTTCCCTGATCGAAATAGTCCAGTAATAGACTAACTGATATTTATTTTAATATTCAGATTTTTTTTTAATTCTGTATAATCTGATGGACAGTTTGCTTGAAGTATTTCAGTAATTTAAATGATCAGACAAAGAAAATTAGAACTGTCCCCACATCACAAATCAACTTGTAACTTCCAGCATTATGTATTTTCTGTAAGATTAAACCATTTGGTGTGGTAGATGTAGGTGGTTAATATACTGAAATACTGAATGATTATCATTACCATTATCTATCCAGCGCAGGCTCATTGAGATAAATATATTTTACATGAGACATGGTACAAGACAGCAATAGCACAGCAATGTTATAAAACATTTGAAATATTCAAAAACATATAGTGTGATAACTGAGAGCTTGGTCCAAAACTAAACTTTTGCTGCACATTCACAGTCTGTTTGCAAATCTCATCTCAAATATAAGGCTTTCTACCAAAACATTTGTAACATAGGCTACTTGTGTCAAATTAACATACTTTCACCCCCTAGATATTTTAGATTTTCAAACATTTCCTAATTAACATGTTCATTATTGCAAATTGAGAATTTACTTACTGGGTTCAACAATGAGATTGATGGCTTTTCCAAATGTCAGTTTAGATGCACTGTGGAACATGTCAGTACAAAAACCTCTTACATCTGGTTTATATATATATATATAATTACAGCATTATGTCACTTCCAAATACAGTTTGGGACTAATTTCAGAGTCAAGATGGCAACCTAGAACATGTTTAAGTTTTAAAAATACATTTTCACACTTTCATAATCAAAGTTGTAAAACTAAGGCTAAGACCAAATTGAACGAATAACTAGATATATTACCATGTTTGCAAAGATAATGAACTAACTACTTACCAAAACTGTAGTGCAATTTGTTTGCCCAGTAGTGTCAGGTGCCTTGTTGACTTTTAAGGTTGTGAACATAGAAATTATGTTGAGGGTTTTTGTACAACGCGACATGAATATTCAGTCACTGTGGTACCCCACTCCATCCACACTGTGAGAAAACGTAGCACAAAAACCCATACACATTGATATCATCAACCTTTGGATAGGAGTCATAGAATGACAATGTTTCTTGATAGACAGGTAGCATTTCCTTAGCATTCTGAAAAGTTTAGAAAGTCAATGATAAAAAAACAAACATGTTAAAACGTTTTTCTACGTTTCTTTTCTGTTTGTGAATCAGGCCCATTGTCTGAGCCCCCTTTAAAGCGTCAATCAGCAGTTGAAACAATAACAAAGCAACTCCCCCGTCACTGTTTCGGTAGAAAGCTGAGGGATGGTGCTAGAGAAATGTAACCACTCTCAAATTCATAGACAGAGCTATGGATGCAAGGACTGACCATCCATGACATTTACATTTTAACCATGTTTTGAGGCTATATAGTGTTTGTTTATATTACATCTGTTTACAAACATTGGAGTAAAACCAGCTTATAATTTGGGTTCTGTTGGTGTATGACAATTGCTCATGAGGAGGCATTTTTAAGTTATATTCTTCAAGAATCAATGGGAAGCCAGCCTACTTCACTAATCATTAATAGTCCCAAAATGTATGCAGCAAATGCAACTGTCATCTAACAAAGTTGAACTATACTTCCTTATGTACATTTACTGTAGGTGTAAATGGTCAAAGGATGCAGCCCTAACCGTTTGGGTAAAACATTTTAGTGGTCGTTGTCGAAGGAATAAATTGTCTTTCACCATTTATAAAATTGTACCGACAGTTCGTGTTTCCATCACACTTAACGGTTGAGACCACATGTTCTGTTTTAAAGCAAGTTTGCTGCAATTATACATATTTTTCCCTGGGGCAGAGAGAAGATTGTGCATTTTATAACAAATATCATGCAGTTCTACAGCAAATTTCCTGCAATGATTCCCATTCCTGCAATTATACACATTGAAGCGACCCACACAGACAGCTGTGTGTTTTGTGTTAGGCTAGTAGGTGATTATGTTGTACTTACCAGTACCCAGTGTTCCCAGGGTCCGACATGCCAATCAACCTGCTATCTGCCAATCACGGGAATGCCTGGAATGTTCTGATGCCAGGCTTCCTGGCGGTTGGCGGAGTGGCGTGGAGGGGGGTTGGGCAGGGGGATGGAGCATTGGAAGTTAAGACCAGGTTTAGCCTTTGTTCTCTCTCTTACGTCTGGGCTTCACAAGAGAAGGTCAGGATTAGCTTGTGGGTTTATCTTTCATTTATTTGGCGTGGGCTACGGCCAAACAGTAGGCTGTGTAAAGTTGGTTTAATAAACCGTCAATTCGTAAACTCAAACCTCTGTCTGGACAATTGTTCCTTTATGATCTAGTCAGGGCATTTCAACATGTTAATAGGATGTCCGGTCGGTAATTCGAAGTTTAGATGGTTGGTTAAACTAACCTACCAACCATTTTTTGTTTTTACATACTGTAAACTAATTGAGTGACTGTTTCTACCTAGGTTTCCATCCAATTCGCGACAGATTTTCATGAGAATATTATAAAACCTGCATAAAACTATGAGCATTTCCCCACTAGAGGTGTGTTTCCATCTGGCTGACTGTTGCGAATAAAATTCTGTGTACATTGCATTTTCCACTCTACGGATAATTTTGTCACACAAACTGTTGCAATAAAAGGCTAATTTGCTGGTTTTCGCATGCACTCTATGCAACAGTTCGCTTATCAAGTGGACTCTAGACAGCAGTGTTGAGTTTGAGACCACCTGAAGCGAGACAGTCAAGACCATGATGGTAATTAAAGTCAGATCGCCACCACAATAAAATAAAATGTAGATATGGATTCTTTAGGCATTCAAATTGGTTTAAAAAAATGCATGCTGAGAAATAGAGAGCCACTCAACAAATTGTCACTAAGCAACCTCCGGTCTCCCCTTAGCGAGTGCATGACAAAAAAAATGTTTTGTTCTGTCTCTCATACTAGTGGAGTAAGACAATTTCCACAAGGGTGGCAAGGTTTGAGGATATCTTTTAACAAATAAAGTACAGGAATGTTATGAGTAAAGTATGAACCATACTTTATAAATGTGTCATTTACATTTAAGTCATTTAGCAGACGCTCTTATCCAGAGCGACTTACAAATTGGTGCATTCACCTTATGACATCCAGTGGAACAGCCACTTTACAATAGTGCATCTAAATCTTTTAAGGGGGGTGAGAAGGACTACTTTATCCTATCCTAGGTATTCCTTAAAGAGGTGGGGTTTCAGGTGTCTCCGGAAGGTGGTGATTGACTCCGCTGTCCTGGCGTCGTGAGGGAGTTTGTTCCACCATTGGGGAGCCAGAGCAGCGAACAGTTTTGACTGGGCTGAGCGGGAACTGTACTTCCTCAGTGGTAGGGAGGCGAGCAGGCCAGAGGTGGATGAACGCAGTGCCCTTGTTTGGGTGTAGGGCCTGATCAGAGCCTGGAGGTACTGAGGTGCCGTTCCCCTCACAGCTCCGTAGGCAAGCACCATGGTCTTGTAGCGGATGCGAGCTTCAACTGGAAGCCAGTGGAGAGAGCGGAGGAGCGGGGTGACGTGAGAGAACTTGGGAAGGTTGAACACCAGACGGGCTGCGGCGTTCTGGATGAGTTGTAGGGGTTTAATGGCACAGGCAGGGAGCCCAGCCAACAGCGAGTTGCAGTAATCCAGACGGGAGATGACAAGTGCCTGGATTAGGACCTGCGCCGCTTCCTGTGTGAGGCAGGGTCGTACTCTGCGGATGTTGTAGAGCATGAACCTACAGGAACGGGCCACCGCCTTGATGTTAGTTGAGAACGACAGGGTGTTGTCCAGGATCACGCCAAGGTTCTTAGCGCTCTGGGAGGAGGACACAATGGAGTTGTCAACCGTGATGGCGAGATCATGGAACGGGCAGTCCTTCCCGGGAGGAAGAGCAGCTCCGTCTTGCCGAGGTTCAGCTTGAGGTGGTGATCCGTCATCCACACCGATATGTCTGCCAGACATGCAGAGATGCGATTCGCCACCTGGTCATCAGAAGGGGGAAAGGAGAAGATTAATTGTGTGTCGTCTGCATAGCAATGATAGGAGAGACCATGTGAGGTTATGACAGAGCCAAGTGACTTGGTGTATAGCGAGAATAGGAGAGGGCCTAGAACAGAGCCCTGGGGACACCAGTGGTGAGAGCGCGTGGTGAGGAGACAGATTCTCGCCACGCCACCTGGTAGGAGCGACCTGTCAGGTAGGACGCAATCCAAGCGCGGGCCGCGTCGGAGATGCCCAACTCGGAGAGGGTGGAGAGGAGGATCTGATGGTTCACAGTATCGAAGGCAGCCGATAGGTCTAGAAGGATGAGAGCAGAGGAGAAAGAGTTAGCTTTAGCAGTGCGGAGCGCCTCCGTGATACAGAGAAGAGCAGTCTCAGTTGAATGACTAGTCTTGAAACCTGACTGATTTGGATCAAGAAGGTCATTCTGAGAGAGATAGCGGGAGAGCTGGCCAAGGACGGCACGTTCAAGAGTTTTGGAGAGAAAAGAAAGAAGGGATACTGGTCTGTAGTTGTTGACATCGGAGGGATCGAGTGTAGGTTTTTTCAGAAGGGGTGCAACTCTCGCTCTCTTGAAGACGGAAGGGACGTAGCCAGCGGTCAGGGATGAGTTGATGAGCGAGGTGAGGTAAGGGAGAAGGTCTCCGGAAATGGTCTGGAGAAGAGAGGAGGGGATAGGGTCGAGCGGGCAGGTTGTTGGGCGGCCGGCCGTCACAAGACGCAAGATTTCATCTGAGAGAGAGGGAGAAAGAGGTCAGAGCACAGGGTAGGGCAGTGTGAGCAGAACCAGCGGTGTTGTTTGACTTAGCAAACGAGGATCGGATGTCGTCGACCTTCTTTTCAAAATGGTTGACGAAGTCATCTGCAGAGAGGGAGGAGGGGGGGGAGGATTCAGGAGGGAGGAGAAGGTGGCAAAGAGCTTCCTAGGGTTAGAGGCAGATGCTTGGAATTTAGAGTGGTAGAAAGTGGCTTTAGCAGCAGAGACAGAGGAGGAAAATGTAGAGAGGAGGGAGTGAAAGGATGCCAGGTCCGCAGGGGAGGCGAGTTTTCCTCCATTTCCGCTCGGCTGCCCGGAACCCTGTTCTGTGAGCTCGCAATGAGTCGTCGAGCCACGGAGCGGGAGGGGAGGACCGAGCCGGCCTGGAAGATAGGGGACATAGAGAGTCAAAGGATGCAGAAAGGGAGGAGAGGAGGGTTGAGGAGGCAGAATCAGGAGATAGGTTAGAGAAGGTTTGAGCAGAGGGAAGAGCTGATAGGATGGAAGAGGAGAGAGTAGCGGGGGAGAGAGAGCGAAGGTTGGGACGGCGCGATACCATCCGAGTAGGGGCAGTGTGGGAAGTGTTGGATGAGAGCGAGAGGGAAAAGGATACAAGGTAGTGGTCGGAGACTTGGAGGGGAGTTGCAATGAGGTTAGTGGAAGAACAGCATCTAGTAAAGATGAGGTTGAGCGTATTGCCTGCCTTGTGAGTAGGGGGAAGGTGAGAGGGTGAGGTCAAAAGAGGAGAGGAGTGGAAAGAAGGAGGCAGAGAGGAATGAGTCAAAGGTAGACGTGGGGAGGTTAAAGTCGCCCAGAACTGTGAGAGGTGAGCCGTCCTCAGGAAAGGAGCTTATCAAGGCATCAAGCTCATTGATGAACTCTCCGAGGGGACCTGGAGGGCGATAAATGATAAGGATGTTAAGCTTGAAAGGGCTGGTAACTGTGACAGCATGAAATTCAAAGGAGGCGATAGACAGATGGGTAAGGGGAGAAAGAGAGAATGACCACTTGGGAGAGATGAGGATCCCGGTGCCACCACCCCGCTGACCAGAAGCTCTCGGGGTGTGCGAGAACACGTGGGCGGACGAAGAGAGAGCAGTAGGAGTAGCAGTGTTATCTGTGGTGATCCATGTTTCCGTCAGTGCCAAAAAGTCGAGGGACTGGAGGGAGGCATAGGCTGAGATGAACTCTGCCTTGTTGGCCGCAGATCGGCAGTTCCAGAGGCTACCGGAGACCTGGAACTCCACGTGGGTCGTGCGCGCTGGGACCACCAGATTAGGGTGGCCGCGGCCACGCGGTGTGGAGCGTTTGTATGGTCTGTGCAGAGAGGAGATAACAGGGATAGACAGACACATAGTTGACAGGCTACAGAAGAGGCTACGCTAATGCAAGGAGATTGGAATGACAAGTGGACTACACGTCTCGAATGTTCAGAAAGTTAAGCTTACGTAGCAAGAATCTTATTGACTAAAATGATTAAAATGATACAGTATGAATGTCATGAAAGAAGCCTGGCAAATCAGTTTTATGTGTTGACTGAACAGGGATGAATAAATAAATATAAGTTCTCCTCCGCTGGTCTCAGGAAGAAATTACTAGTCCTCATGGTCCAATCCTCATTGTTCGAGACAAAGTCAAGACCCAATCAAAATGTATTCGAGACACAGACAAGACCAAGACACTCAACACGTGGTCTCGAGACCGGACTCGAGAATACTACAACACTGCTGGACAGGTTCGGTTAAATTATGAAATTGAGAAGAGAAAGATCAATTGTATTTGTTAATTGGCATCTAAGCACCGATCATCATGTCACTAGCATACAAACAAAGTCCCTCTGTATTAATTGGAAAGGAGCATCAAGCTAATAACCGTGCACTTTCATCACCCTGTAGCCTAAACTGTGCATCTTTTCATAGCATCGCTTGTTTTGAGCGCAATTCATCACATAATACATTGTACCGACACTAAGAGATCCCACCATGTCGAACGAACAAATTGTCGGTCACCATTTATAAAATTGTACCGACACTTCCGTGTTTCCATCACACTTGCCACATTTTTTAAAATGCGGCATGACTTTATTCGCATAAAAACTGGATGGAAACGTGGTTAGCGATTGACATAAGAGAAAAACTGATAAAACTGATGCACAACCACATTTCGAAATTGCACCTTGTGTATTCTTCTATTCTAACGCTCAACAGTGTGCTTGTTTTTGTTCAAGGGCCCCTTAGAGGCGCGGGGCCATAAGCGGTAGCGGCTAAGGCCAGCCCGGGTGATCAGGTGTATTTGTTTTAGTTTTTGTTCAGGTTCATACCTAGTTTGAATCAATGTGGTATCCCAATCCACACACTGAAATACCCCTCAGCAAAAACTCTTCAATCATTTGAGATATTAACAGGTGACTTGCTCATGTGGAAAGCTAGGGTTTCCTGTGTGTGTGTGTGTGGTGGGGAGGGAGGGTGACAAGTCTGTGTGAAAATGTAAAGTTCTTGTTCAGTTCTTCTTGATAGCAATAAGCCTACATAAGTCAAAATTATCCATTGTATGGATAGATACTTTTAGTTACTTTCTACACAAATTCTAAACCAGTACAGCATGAATGGAGACCATACACAAATGCACATGCTTTTGTCCTGAATAGCGAGAGGTGGGGAATGTAAACTCGGTGCACAAAATACTTTGAGAAACCATACATACAGTATGTGATAGTCAGGTCATTCCATATGATTTTTTGGACCTGAATGCCAAAACATTCAGAAGCTAGAGGTGCTCAACTTGACCCATTTGAAAGTTTACAAAACAGGGTTGTCAAACTGTTTAATGATTTATTGAAAAATGTTTAATAAAAATTGCAATTTTCTTTTTGTTTTAATATCAATTATCTAAAAACACTTCAACTCAGATTTTTCAAAAATGTTGTAGCATAGACCCTATTTTACATCATCTGAAATGTTTGTTGTGCCCACCATCGGTTGAGACATGGGCGTCATTTCAATCATAGATATAGAATTCATAGAACGTATTCAAATAATTGACCCCTGCAATTTAGCTGGTACACCAGACATTCAAATTACATTTAACCTCCAATTACTACCAGAAAGCTGTCCGAAAGCTGTCGAAGGTCAACTTGAATGGAAATGTATATTCTATTATCAATATAGATATAATTTATAACAATGGATATTCCCAATCAAATTTAAAAGTTTTAATTTCAACTTAATTCACATTTGAGTACATTTAAAATGCATTCAGAAAGCAATCAGACCCCTTGACTTTTTCCACATTGTCACGTTACAGCCTTATTCTACACACAATACCCCATAATGAAAAATCGAAAACAGGTTTAGAAATTTTAGCAAATGTATTAAAAATTAAAAACAGAAATGCCTTATTTACATAAGTATTCAGATACTTTGCTATGAGACTCGAAATTGAGCTCAGGTACATCCTCTTTCCACTGACCATCCTTGAGATGTCTCTACAACTTGATTGGAGTCCACCTGTGGTAAATTCAATTGACTGGACATGATTTGGAAAAGCACACACCTGTCTATACAAGGTCCCACAGTTGACAGTGCATGTCAGAGCAAAAAAACAAGCCATGAGGTCGAAGGAATTGTTAGAGACAGGATTGTGTTGAGGCACAAATCTGGGGAAGGGTAACAAAAAATGTCTGCAGCATTGAAAGTCCCCAAGAACAGAGTGGCTTCCATCATTCGTAAATGGAAGAAGTTTGGAAACCCCAAGACTCATCCTAGAGCTGGCCACCCAGCCAAACTGAGCAACCGGGGGTGCTTGGGACTGCTGTTTTTATTGTATATTAACGATATGAAAGATGCTTGTTCTTGCAGTCTTTTTCTTTATGGGGATGACTCTACACTTCTGGTGTCTCACAAAAGTAAAACTGTGTTGGTGAGCATACTTAGCACAGAGATTACTAACATTAGCAAATGGCTTGGAGATAAGCTATCTCTGCACTTAGGGAAAACTGAAGCAATTATTTTTGGATCCAGACCTAAATTGTGTAGGTCATCTGAAATCAGAGGAGTTAGGGGGTGAGGTGCTGACTACCAAAACCTCTGTTAGCTACTTGGGATGTATCTAGTATGCTAGTACTTCCTGGTTTGGGGGCTTATCTAAACGTATGAAGGGGAAGCTCCAGATAGCCCAGAATAAGCTGATCAGGGTAGTATTGAAGGTGTGTCCACGTACTCACATAGGCAGGAGCTGCTTTCAGGAACTAAACTGGCTGCCTGTTGAGGCTAGTGTCCCCCAGATTAGACTAGGTTTGGTTTACAGGAGTATTTATGGTCCTGCGCACAGATATCTAAGTGATTACTTTCCTCGTGTTAGGTATGCACACAATCACAGCACCAGATGAGGTGTTGCTAATGTGTGCTTATACAGGTTCAGGAGTAATGCTGGGAAAGGTATTTCCTTGAATACTGGAGCCTCAGAAAGGAATGAGTTGCCTCTGCCTATAAAAACAATGTCCTCTGGACAGCTTTAAAAATATGTTTGATGTCTTCTGTGCCCATATGAATAACCCCTTTGATGAGATAAAACAAAAACATAGATGTTCTTCTATTATTTCACTGCCATGCTGTGTTTGATCTTGTCAAGCCATCTTGTCTCAAGAGGACCACAATGGAAATAAGTCTCAGACTGTTATCCTCAATGATTTATACATGTGCATGTATGGCTTTTAATTTTTATGTGTGCTTGTTTTTTTTAAATGGTTGAATTAATAAACTAAATGAGCCCCAGAGTTCCTCTGTGGAGATGGGAAAACCTTGCAGAAGGACAAACATCTCTGCAGCACTCCACCAATCAGGCCTCTATGTCATAGTGGCCAGATGGAAGCCACTCACTCCTCAGTAAAATACTTATGACAGCCTGCTTGGAGTTCACCAAAAGTCACCTAAAGAACTCAGACAATGAAACAAGATTCTCTGGTCTGATGAAATCAAGATTTAACTATTTGGCATGAATGCCAATTATCACGTCTGAAGGAAACTTGACACCCTCCCTACGGTGAAGCATGGTGGAGGTAGCATCATGCAGCAGGGATGTTTTTCTGCGGCAAGGACTGGGAGACTAGTCAGGATCGAGGGAAAGATGAGAGTTGAGAGATCCTTGATGAAAACCTTCTCAAAACCAGTTTTTGCTTTGTCATTACGGGGAATTGAGTGTAGGGGAAATTGAGAGGGAAAACTATTTAAAATCGATTTTAGAACAAGGCTCCAACATAAAATGTAGAAAAAGTGAAGGGTTCTAAATACTTCCCGAATGCACTGTAGATAGTGTGGTCACAATCAAATGGTCCATAGCCTAAATAGCCTATAGGCGCACTTGATATTGCGCTCCCAGCGGAGAATCAGAGATGAAGGTTAACTCAATCTAAAACTGAGAAATATAATCAATTTCCTCAATTACAAAGGACATGCCCATCCCATGGACATTAAACAAAAATACTAAAGCCTCCCTTGACTGAAATTGAAAAGAAAAGCATGACCCTACCCCATTTTACTCCAGATACCCATGATGTCAATGTCAACCCATGCTTAATGTTGGAAGATAAGTGTTTATAGAACTATAGGAAGAATAGTGTACAATAGTAGGCTATACACCTTCATACAATTGAAGTCGGAAGTTTAAATAAATGAGTTAATGACTCCAAACTAAGTGTTTCAACCACTCCACACACTAAGTGTTTCAACCACTCCACACATTTCTTGTTAATTAACAAACTATAGATATAAAACTATAGTTTTGGCAGGTCAGTTAGGACATTACTTGCAATGTTAATCACAATTACAGTCGGTCAGAAGATTACATACACTAAGTTGACTGTGCCTTTAAACAGCTTGGAAAATTCCAGAAAATGTCATGGCTTTAGAAGCTTCTGATAGGCTAATTGACATCATTTGAGTGAATTGGAGGTCTACCTGTGAATGTATTTCAAGGCCTACCTTCAAACTCAGTGCCTCTCTGCTGGATATCATGGCAAAAATCAAAAGAAAATCAGCCAAGACCTCAGAAAATAAATTGTAGACCTCCACAAGTCTGGCTCATCCTTGGGAGCAATTTCCAAACGCCTGAAGGTACCATGTTCATCTGTACAAACAGTGGTACGCAAGTATGAACACCATGGGACGATGCAGCCGTCATACCGCTCACAAAGACGACTTGTGGGAAAAGTGCAAATCAATCCCAGAACAACAGCAAAGGACCTTGTGAAGATGCTGGAGGAAAGAGGTACTACAGTATCTATATCCCACAGTAAAACAAGTCCTATATCAACATAACCTGAAAGGCCGCTCAGCAAGGAAGAAGCCACTGCTCCAAAACTGCCATAAAAAAGCCAGACTACAGTTTGCAACTGCACATGGACAAAGATCATACTTTTTGGAAAGATGGTCTGATGAAAAAAAAATATATAACTGTTTAGCCATAATGACCATTGTTATGTTTGGTGGAAAAAGGTGGAAGCTTGCAAGCCGAAGAACACCATCCCAACCGTGAAGCACAGGCGTAGCAGCATCACGTTGTGCGGGTGCTTTCCTGCAGGAGGGACTGGTGCACGTCACAAAATAGATGGCACCATGAGAAAATGTGGATATATTGAAGAAACAGCAAGACATCAGTCAGGAAGTTAAAGCTTGGTCACAAATGGGTCTTCCAAATGGACAATGACCCCAAGCATACTTCCAAAGTTGTGGCAAAATGGCTTAAGGACAAAAAAGTCATGGTATTGGAGTGGCCGTCACAAAGCCCTGACCTCAATCCCATAGAAAATTTGTGGGCAGAACTGAAAAAGCATGTGCGAGCAAGTAGGCCTACAAACCTGACTCAGTTACACAAGCTCTGTCAGGAGAATTGGTCCAAAATTCACCCAACTTATTGGGAAGCTTGTGGAAGGCTACCCGAAATATTTGACCCAAGATAAAGAATTTAAAGGCAATTCTACCAAATACTAATTGAGTGCATGTTAACTTCTGACCCACTGGGAATGTGATGAAAGAAATAAAATCTGAAATAAATTCTATACTATTATTCTGACATTTCACATTCTTAAAATAAAAAGTGGTGATCGTAACTGACCTAAGACAGGGAATTTTTACTAGGATTAAACGTCATGAATTGGGAAAAACGGAGTTTAAATGTATTTGGCTAAGGTGTATGTAAACTTCCGACTTCAACTGTATATCGCTTGCACTAACTATGGAACTGTGCAATGACATGGCTAAGTACTGCATCATGCATTGGGTTCAAACTAACAGCTTGTTCTGCGCTGTACAATTTAAATGATGCATAATGGCACAGCATTTCATTACATTTACGGTGGGAACATTGTCTATTTGCTTCGGTTTGCTGCCATACTGTATGACTGGTTTCACATCTCCAATGATAAGGTAAAATAAGTGTAATTTACATTTACTAATCCAAAATCATTAGTCATTTACCTAGCTCTTATCAAGTTGTAATTTACATCACAGAAAAAAAACAAGTAGATATCGGTTCCAAGTGGAAATTGCATGTTCGCTTCATCTTATTCACAGTTTCCACCAAGTAAAGGGATGCGGGGGGGGGTTACCTCAGGTGAATAGCACGCTATTCATGCTTGAATACATGTGCATGTGACTAGGACCAGCCCTGCTGACCAGTTGTATTGGTTTTTGTTCAGGAACATAACTAGTTTTAATCAATGTGGTAGTCCACACACTGAAATACCCCTCAGCAAAAACTCTTCAATCATTTGTTGTATTGACGAGAGAGACTAACAGGTGACTTGTGCATGTGGCAAGCTAACCTGAAACCACTGGGGTTTCCTGAGAGTGGTGGGGAGGGAGACAGAACCTTTTCACACAGGCTCTCTCAGATCCTCTTGATAGCATTGACAAAAATGATACAAAACACCAGTCATATTGGCTATTTAAATCTCTCAATGCTAAACTATTTGTGCGGAATTGCGAGCTGTAGGAAAAAATGGTACACAAAATATCATAATACTTTGAGAAACCATACTTTGAGGAAGCCTACGATAGTCAACAAAAAAAAAAATACAGTTCAGTGAATAGATAGGGAGAACATGGTTTACTTTATTTCAAGACATAGCTGCTTCTACCGTTTCTGAATGTCTACAGAAAGACAAAAAACCCAGAACACAAGCCTATTTCTGAATGAACCCCCCTTCCATCCCCATAACAAGTGAAGCATTCTGAATTCCAAATCCTCATGCAGTATCAGTGATTCTCTCCTAGGAAATTAACTTAACCTGGGACACAGTGCTTAATGTTGTTGGTTGGTCATTTTTCAGTGCCTGTAATGTCCCACAGGACTGTTGTAGTATGGAATGTTACACCTGCCCAAAGTGCAGGGTTCTCTTCCACACATCTTGCTGCGGTGAAACCAATGTATTAAGGATGGGGCAGAGATGAGAGTCCACATTAACAATGTAGTAAATGGCAGAATGCCCAGAGAAGGGCTTTTCCAACATTCTACCTGTTACTCCCTCTATACCGCCCATCTAGACAGCAAGAACTGGTTAAGCTCAACACCACTGACAAACACCATTCATGATGATCCAACCACACATTTCAAAGCAGAACCCCTTAGAATGAGCAGATAGAGGAGAGAAAACAGGGCCACAGTTCCACTCTTGGTTGGATGTGCTAAATACGTTTTTTTTTGTTGTAAGCATTTCAGGACAAATGTGTCCCAAGATACAGTCTAGTTTAAATACAATTTTAATGCAACAGGAAAAGCACAGAAAATAGACACATTTAAAGTTGGCTTTAATAAAATGTTCTCTACATGAAAATAAAAACACCCCCCCCCCCCATAAAAGATTCAGTCTTCGTATACCTTTTAAATACAAAATGCTTTATGCTGCCTAAACCATAAAGAGGGAACCACTGCGTATAGTCATCAAATTTCTAATCTTATCCAACAGTGACCCCTACACTCAACTGACAATTTAGAGCTATGCCTCAAAGACTGGCCCCTGGAGAACCTCTCGAGTCTGCTGATTGTCGCTCAGTGCTTCAGGGATTCCATTATTTGGGAGGAAACAGTCATTATCTGGCTACGGAGTTTGTCATGACATCAGAGGAACTTAGCCAATAACAGATTCACACTGGCGTACTCCCAAGTGACAGGAACTTAATACCCAAACAACTAGTTCAGTTAGTTACACAATAGCTATGTAAAAAGCTGACCTACGACTTTAGACAAGAAAACCATGCGAGCCAGTCTCCGGGGTATAATATGACGATTACCACTATCCTAGAGGATGAAGCAATTACTTTTGTGATAATAGTAGTGGTTGCAAAGAGGTTACCATAAATCAATCTTTCTCCCCTATTCTGAGCCATGTAGGGGAGTCAGGGAGTTCTTCACCTGTCCCCCAGCCTTAGCCCAGCCCACTGTCTGTCCACCTGGCTTGGCTTGTGCCCCATATTGCTGAACCAGCAGCTTTGCTGGACCCGTTTGCTTGTTTCAATTACAAGACAGTGCCAACCATGATAGTAATAAGAGTAAAAAAAAACTTATCAGGCACAATGAGAGCCAATAAAGATGCTTAAAACTATTAAAAAAGGCAGAACATGAACAAACGAAAACAACTACGCAGGTAAGCTAGAGTTACATAACACCTCAAAGAAAGTTGAGTGAAGGGAAAGAAGCAAGGGGAACGAGGAACATATAAATATAGACTTCCCCCATAAGCAGTAAACTATTGGACAGTTACCCAATATTTCATAAAGCTAAAACTGTTACGAACAAATCACAAAATACAGTATTTCTAATAATTGCAATCTATTAGAGCTAATAATACTATCCCTACATCTATTTTCTCATCCCTTTCTCCGTTTGTTGTTGAGCTAACATTGTGGTGAGCTTTTAAAGCATTCCCATCATCCTCAACTGACCTGGAGATGCACCTCCCTCCTTAGAAAACATTTACAGAAAGCAACAATCTGCAGTCCAATTAGCAAACTGGAAAACTCGCATCTACAGCATAACCTGCTTCGGTATTTTCAAACGATTCTGTGCACAGAAAGACAGGCACGCTTTTACCCCCACATCTTACCATCTGCGGCAATATAGCTAGAACAACTCCATTCATTAATTCCCCAGCTACATAGTCCATCTTCATCCTTTTTCTTAGTCCAAGAAATACAATTTAGTCAAGAATTCAGTAAGATTTCAGTCTTTTTCCCCCACCACGTCTACCGTTTTAGGCCCACCTTGCCTTCCCAAAAACAGCCTGCACCACCTTCGTTCTCCTCTCTTGTACAGTAGGTAAGTCAAGACAGAGTAGTAGTAAATCCACACCAAAAGCAGCACAAGGAGCTTTCAGAGGAGACCAGATGCATGGAATCCAAGAGAAATGGACTGAAGGATGGTAATTTATTCCCACACTCTCCAGAGGAATTCAGGTGTTGAGCATGGTGACTGGCTGTCAGAGGTTCAGTTTCCTCAACGTAAGAATCCTACAAATTGGACCCCGCAGTAGCTTCGTGCTCAGCAGCGAGGTGGAGTAGGTGGTGCTTGCACGCCCTCATTGCCATGCGAGGCACAGAGAGAGCGCGAGAGAAGACTTGTACCGTTCCTCCTCGTCAGCCGAGAGGTGTTTTGAGCCTGTTGGGAAATCGTTTCACCGTCCCCAGCCTCCATATGCCGGTAATTCCGATTTGGAGCGTGTTTTTATTTTTTTACTTCACCACACAAGTGCTTCTGACTGCAGGCCCTTCAGTGTGGAGGGTTCATGGTGCCGTGGCCCCTCTGCTGCTTCTGCTTCTGCTGCATGAGGAGCTGCTCCAGAGCCGACGGCCCCGGCTGCATCATTGAGCTGGACCAGATGGACTGGGGAGAACAGCGATAGAAGAATATCGTATGACACATCTATTCAACTAGTCTAGAGTAACTAACAGTAGCTAAACCTTACACATCTAAACTAGTATCAACTAGCTACAATAGTTTTGTAATATTAGTGGCAATCAAAAAGGGACATTGCATGCCATTCTGTTTGCGTGTATCGTATGGTACCTTCAGACTGTCAAGGAGCACAGTGGAGGAGTCTTCCATGGGCAACTCCTGGGCCGCCCAGGAGCTGCTGGGGGCGTTTCCCTGGTGCCAGCTGTTCTCGGGGGCTCGGTGATCTGTAGAGGATGACACAGCAGGTAGGTAGTCCAAACCAAACCCACTCACAGCTCCTGGACAAAAACAGAGGTTTTCATTATATAAAATACCATGACTTAACAATTACTTCAAAAAGTGTAGAAAAGTCTGTCATTATACAAAAGTGAAAATAAATCAATGCTAACATTAAAAATGACATTTAAATACTTCAGTGGGTGTAAGTGATTGAGGGAGGGCTAGAGATATTTATTTATATATATATATATATATATATATATATAAATAAATAAATAAATAAATAAATAAATAAATATATATATATATATATATATATGTTGACTGACCAGTCTTTTCCAACTTCCAGCGGTCGACCATCCTCCTGTCTCGGCTGTCGGGCGTTCCTATGGGGCCGAAGTTAGAGAAGGGGATAGAGCCGTGGTTGTGTGTGGGTGGGGAAGATGGTAAACTGCTTGGGTTGGAAGAGTGAGGGGACTGGCTTGCTGGTGTAGAGTGATCTGTTATGGAAATGGAGAAATATCATTACATATAAATTATTAAATGCTTTTCAATAGGATTATATTGAAATAGCGACCCTTTCAGATGCTAAGCGTGTGATTTAACATTAACAAGGGGGCTGTTGTGATGTTTATGGAGGCAAGTACCTGAGCTGGCGGGAAGGGACGGGGACCATGGAGTTCCTTCAAACAGGGAGTACAGAGAAGGTTCCTGGTGCAGCATGGGAGCATCAGGCTTGGGGTTGGGAGACATGTTTTTCCCATACGCCTGGCTGAAAATGCTGTTTTGATAGGAACTCTCCTAAACAAAAAAACATAGCTTTCAGTCATACCAAATGTCAGTCACTCGCCTTCGGTTTACAACATTAAAAATGTGGTATTTCAAACGCAACTGGGATTTAAGAGCAAACATCATTACAGAAGCTCTGTGAGACCTTAATCAAACCACTGCCTGCGAGATGCAGTCTACATTCTTTCCTGCACAAAGCAGTCAAAATACATCTGGCGGCAGCGCTTTGAAGAGCAGAGATTCTCCCATGCATACTGACCTGAATTGGAAACCCAGATAAGGGAATGAGAGAAGACGACTGGCCCATCACCTCAGCACCACTCTCCATTCTGGACTAATTTGACAAATACAGGAGAAGATTGGGAAAACGTTATCAGATAGAATGTTGTGTTTAGTAATCGCCTTCTGATAAATGTCATTTATTCCATCAGCATATTTTCCTAGTCGACTCCTCAGGTGTTCGTATGTTTGCTATGAATACTGATAGGGATGGAATGTATGCAATATGTTGGATAATGTCTCATTTAATCCCAGTTACAGTATATGTTCAACCTGATCATGCACAACAACGCATCTTGTAGGCTTAGCCTACAACATTTTACAGGAGTCATGCAACAAACATTTAGCCTCATCTTCCAAAAGCACAATGACTGTTCTGACAAGTCAAACAAATATTGGGTTGACTTATGTTAACATAGAAACCAAAACCAACCAACCAATTATATCAACACTAGCCTGGAAACCATATTTACATATAGTGCCCTCTTATACAAAGTATGAGCCTTATCTCCCTGCAACTCAATTATTCTACTCACATCACATACTTTGTGAAGGTGAATCAGGGCCTGCATTCAGAAAGTGTCTCAGAGTTGGACAGCTGATCTAGGATCAGGTCCACCCCTGTCCATGTAATCTTACTCATAACTGATCAGCACACTTTCTGAATACGGTCCCTGATGTTTAACATGCTGGTTAAACCAGGAGGATTACGTTAAGCGAAGTAGACTACATACAAATAGGTTTCTTCCTGGAGCAGTGCTAAGAGGACTCGCCAAGGCCTGGTAGAAACCATGAGGCTTAGTAAAGACCAGCTCTTCCTCCTCAAAATTTGATAGACTTTTTAAAAGGTCTGGAGGCAGAAGAGGGGAGCTCTTGTTGTCCTAGTGAGAGAATGAAGCAAAAAGGAGGGGGGGAAGAAACATAGGTAATAGGTTGGCAAACGGATACTTTTTTCAAAGATAAAGCTCAAAGGTGGCAAAGAGGAGCCAGTAAAGGTAGTAAAAAGATAGGCCTAGCTTTCCAAAGATATAGACAACGTTAAACCAAGCTCTGTCCTCAAGCTAGGTTACCAAAGGAATGATTGTGCCATATAAGCCCATACATTCCAATTTGAGTTGTTACAATCATAACAATAGTTGAAACTAATATAGCAGTCTGGTGACTGATCATACAACCATAAATTATTTCAACATTCAAATGCCTTCCTATACAATCAATCACCATGAAAATGAGGCCAAAACAGAAGGTGGGAGGAGCCTGCTCTAGTACCAAAATCAATGTGATGGCAGAGCATTATGTATTGCATAACATGGCTCCCAATTGGCTACTCTAACAACAAGTCTGCTCAGTCCAATAACAGATCATATAATCCTACATAGTGAACCTCCTCGATCATGGGTTCCAGACAGGAATGGTACAATCTTAGACTTACAGCTGGACTTTCCATAGCCTACATACCGTTAGACTGACAGTATCTGCCACAAACCCCAGGACTTCAAACCACATTTTTATCAGTTTCTGAGGGAGGAAGCCACAGACGCAAAAGGACTCCCATCCAATTGGTTTGCTTAAATTTAGAGTCAAGTTACCTACACAAACATTCCAATAACATGTGACAATTAAATACCGTCCATATACAATCACGCTAAAGAAGTGTTAGGAAGAACAAGATAGGACTCTTTCTCTAACTCCCCAATTCACATTGTTAGTTCTAGGTGGTTAATGACAGATAATATCAGCCTAGTATATAATAGATCTTGTGTTCTATATCTATGGTTGAGCAGTTCAACCACTCACCTCAAAGGGAGGTCCTCTGGGTGCGTTGTCCTGGTCTGGGTGGAAGACCCCTGGGGGCGGCCGCTTGCCCATCCTCTCCACCACCGTCTGTCTGTTATCCCCCATGCGGTAGGGAAGCTCCCAGTAAAAATCCTGCATTTTCACATCCGGGTACTTCATCTTCTTGTCCATGCTGTTCTGCTGCTGTGGCTGCATGGGCATTTGCCCAGCAGTTTGCACAGGGTGTTGCTCGAAAAGCTTCAGGGAGTCCTGGGGTGGCATGCCATAGTAGGGCTGCTTGACAGGCACCTGCATGGCCTGCATCTTCTGCATGGTGGGCTGCCCCTGGTGCTGGCCCCACATCTGGCCAGCCTGGTCAACCTGCATGTACTGCTGGTTAGGAGGAAAACAGGACACCTCTATAATAGACAAGCTCGTGCATTTCTTTGAAGTGAATTTATAAATCACAACACACTTTACAGTAGAACAATAGCACTCCTGTAAATATCACATTTTCCTGAATGACGCTGTATCTTTCCAGTCCAGAACTACTGTGATTTATAATTTACCTGATGCATCCCTGGATGGTGAGGTGGGCTTTTGCCCAGCTGTACTGGCTGCACAGGCTTAGTGGGCGACTGCTGCTGTTGTTGTTGGGCCAGAGCCTGAAGCTGCACCGACTGCTGCATGGACTGCTGGGCCTGGGAGGGCTGCTGCTGGGGAGGACCCTGTTGGCCCTGGGGGGGCCCCTGGTTCATGGCCCCCGGCCCTGCTGGCCTCTGCTGGCTGTATGGAATGTGCGACGGCTTCCCAGCCTGGACCTGGTAGGTCCCATAAAAATAAAAAAAAGTTGTCATTCATTTTTTTGTGTGATTGTTTTTTGGTTCCATTTGCTTACATAAGAGGATATAGGACTGGTTTCCCGGACAAATTCAGCCTACAGATTCTCCAATGAAAATGCTTTTGAGTCCAGGATTAGGATTAATCTGTGTCTGGGAATCTTGCACTTAGAGTTGAGCAGAATCTCTCCCTTTACCTGCTGGGCGCCAGGCTGCTGAGGGTGGGAGACCGGCTGTAGGAATGGCCCAGAGACAGACATGCCTGTAGAGAAGGTGAAGCCAGGGTTCATGGAGAACGCCACAGGAGGAGGGATCACATAAGACGGCGAAGGGAAACCTGAAAAGTTCAACATCAAGTTAGTTTAATGAATTTAAATGGCAGAATACAATTGAACTGCAAACAGTTTACACATAAAATAGAGAGGGTTATTCACTACTCTTAGATCTAAACATCTTTTAAGTGTAAAACTGTTTAACCTAGGTATGTGATCACTGTGAAAGGTGGTGCTGGTACCTGGTCGGCTGGGCAGGGGAGGGAAGGCTCCCGGGTGGTGGATGGGGATGAACTGGGAGGAGCAGGTAGTCTGGGTCTGAGTGACTGGAGTCTTCCGGGCCTCAGACACGGGTGTCCTCATCTCCGGCTGGGCTTTCACCTGCACCGAGACACAAACTATGGGTCAGTAGGTAGTAAAAACTCCAGTAAACATTCCTGAGTCCTAAATAGATCCCATAGGGCTCTGGTCAGATATAGGGAATAGGGTGTCATTTGGGATGCATACATACAATCACAGAATAAATCCCACCTTTAGAAAGAAAAACAATGCATTCGTTCTACCTGTTTCCCTGCATCTGCAGCCTTCTCATGGCTGTTCTTCTTCACCTCACTCTTCCTCTTGCCATCCCTCTTCTGCTCTCCTTTTCCCAGCGCTCCGTTACCTTTGCCGAAGTCCCTCCGTTCCTTCCCTGCATCCTTATGGTGCTGGTTGCGGCTGGGCTCCCTGCTCTGCTCCTGGGGCTTGATGTTCTCCTTGAAAGTCACTACGGGTCTCTCGCCGATCTCCAACACACTGTTCTGGGTCTTGCCTATGGATAGGACTGACTTCAGACCCATGTTGCCCTCGTTGGGAGTCTGCTCTCCATTGGAGGACTCCTGGAGCACAGGGGCATCCTTCTCCTGGGGCTCCTCAATTGTCAGCTCCTCAATGTCAGTGATGAACAACAGCAGACTGTTGCTGAACTTGTACTGAATCAGCCTGGAATACACAGCCACAGGCATTGTCACATACTGTTGCATTCTGTAGGCTATTCAAGTAAGATGGAAACTGACATATTGGCGCATGTGGTAGTTTAGTTCATAATCGGTCTTTTCACACTGCATTGTTCTTAGTTTTGGGCTCTTAAACTAGCTTATCCTGTGTTTACACAAGCATTTATTAACTAGAGGTGGGGAGTCGACTCCAAAATAATCAATTCCTTGGCCGTCGACTCCCATTTCTGGTTGTCAAGCATCAATCCACTAGGAATCGACTCTTAAGATTGTGTATTTTCTTCAATGGAGGAAACTAGTTGTCATAGTCTTCGAGAACAAACTCTCGCATCTTTCACAGCAAAGAAAGAGCGAGCGAGAGAAAGAAATGGGAGGGGCACAGCCAGGCCACCATGCAGACAGAACTGTGCATCGATAATCAAAAGATGTAGGCAATGTCTCGGGAAAGTTAACTAAAGTAGGCTGAGCTATTCTACACGCAACAGACCGAACACACACTAGCGTTTTGCATAGCAAGGAAAAAGAGCAGGCGAGCCAGCGAGGGAGAGAGGATCGGGGGAGGTAGACAGACGAAACTGTGCGTATATCTTGGTTATCTGCATCTCACAATGTCTTGCCTAGCAACGCATTGTAAATTAACCAAAAGTATATTAAAGTATACCAATTCTTACACATCACCTATATTCAAACAAAGTTGGCCTTTTATAGGCTAAGTTGCTGAGCAATAGGGCAAGAACATACTCATGTCAGTCCTCTAGTACGCAAATGCTGTCTTCCTAGTAGGACTCCGCAATTTGATTTACTTTCTTATTTAACTAGGCAAGTCAGGTAAGAACACATTCTTATTTTCAATGACGGCATAGGACCAGTGGGTTAACTGACCTAGGACCAGTGGGTTAACTGCCTTGTTCAGCGGCGTAACGACAGATTGTCCTTGTCAGCTCAGGGATTTGATCTTGCAACCTTCCGGTTACTAGTCCACTAGGGCTACGTCCCGGCTACCTTCCGGCAATAATGAGGTGGTGAGTGCGCATCCGTTTTGGGAGTCGAGCAAGAGTTCACTCGGTCGACTCTAACCACAGGAGTCAGAATCGACTCCAAAAATCATGGAGTCGTGCACCACTATTATTAACCCTGGGCTAAGCTTCAGCCATGGGCTGAGGAGTCACACTTGTATTCCAAAGCCATGGGCTTACGGACAAACACGTGACCAATGTTAATAAGGTATTTATTAAACACATTACTTCCTCATTATTTTGCTTCTAGCCAATCATTTCATGATAATCTGCCTGTCCGACCTCGGGAAATAATCTGTCACTTTTGACATGCGATATCGCCCATGTACTGCGAATGCTGTGTATGGATGAGACATCAACTTTTCTCATCCAAATCAAATCATGCAACAATATTATCATCATGGATAACTATATCCAATTAAATGTCAATAGAAAAGTTATGATAAGAGACGAAAATTGTGTGTTTGCTTTGCTGCCCTTCCAGCTGTAGAGTTTGACTGCCTTCAGTTGGCTAGCTAAGTGTAGTGGTGGGGAGTTGACATTCAACCCATCAACTCCCGGTGTCGACTCCCATTTCTGGGTGTCAGGCATCGATTCTGCTAGAATCGACTGCTCGTCTCCAAAGATTTTGCAGGGAATCCCAGCTAAACTTCTTGGAAATGGACAGTTTATTTTCTATTTCATAAACAGTCAAGTGCAAATATGATTCAGCAGGAAGGATGTCTACCATGGATCCCTAAAATAATTATTAGGATCACACTTCATCAATTTAAATATTATGGGGACACCTTTGGCAGCCAAGCACAAGTTACCAGTGTAGCATATTATATAGTCTAGACATGACGTTGAAATATATTCACGGCAACAATAAAAAAGTAAATTAAAGGTGAATAAATTAAGAATTACAAGGAGCAGTTTGGAAAAACAGATCCTGTGTGATTACTCCTCTGGAACAACACACTTAACAACAACACACTCCTCTGGAACAACACACTTAACAACAACACACTCCTCTGGAACAACACACTTAACAACAACACACTCCTCTGGAACAACACACTTAACAACAACACACTCCTCTGGAACAACACACTTAACAACAACACACTCCTCTGGAACAACACACTTAACAACAACACACTCCTCTGGAACAACACACTTAACAACAACACACTCCTCTGGAACAACAAAATATCACTTAAATATTCTAGTTCCTACACATCACCTATATTTTCAAACAAAATAGGCTTTTTATGGGCTAAGTTGCTGAGCAATAGGGCAAGATCATACTCATGTCAATCCTCCTGAATGCAAATGTCTTCCTAGTAGGACTCAAATAACCGTTTCAGAGTGTTTTAGGAGTCGAACCACAGGAGGCGAAGTTGACTCCAAAAATCCTGCAGTTAGCCAGCCTGCATAGCAACCATTTTTGTTAGCCATAGTAACCAATGTTCTTTCACTAATTATTATTATTTTATTTTTTTAATTGACAAGTTTTTATCCACATGAGGATGAAATAGTATACACGTACTTATTAAAATACTGTGCAGAACGCATCACAGGCATATGCAAATTATATGAAAGTGCAGCTTTTGTGATTGGACAGTGAAAATTCTATGAGTTGTTCTTGACCCTGTTTCACACTGGCTATTTTGGCACCATGTTTCTGGGGCTAGCCCCAAAAAGCCAGTGCTCACCCTGCTCCAGAGGAGGGCCAGCTAGCCCTGGGCTAAGGTTGGTGCTTGCTCATTTTAGAATGAGCAAGTGTGGACACTCACTTGGCCTTGGGGCTAAAATCTTCCTTAGCCCAGGGCTAAGGCGCAGTGTGAAAATGCCTAATAAGTCAGTAGTGCGAAGGTAAAGAGAGACTGTTGCATCTTTGAAAAGCAGGCCATTATTCAAAGATTAAAACATTTTTTATAATGTCGGTATCTGGTAGTTCATAATAAGTATTTTAAACAGTAGTGGGTAGAGAGTTGAAGACTCACCCTGGTTGGTTGTCTGCCACCCATTTCCCTAGACTGATGAGCCTCTGGTGACGGGCACGGACTGGCAGACCCTCCTTGTCCACAGCAACGCCCTGGTGGCCTTTAGTGAAGTCAAGGATCCTGGGAAAGGGGTATACCAAAACAGACCAGGGTTAATACAAGAGAACATGGAACATGCTATGCACACAACCACACAGTCTATATGGAGGACAGGCTGAGACAAAAGGGTACGTAATGCAAGTACCGTAGAGCTGGCCGGAGAGCCAGAAACCCCTGCAGTTCAAACTCCTCTGGAAGTGGAGTCACTGGAAAACAGATAAGGGACATTAGAGACAATCAACTAAATTAGAGCTCTAACCAAGAATGAGAATCAAAGCAGACATTTCAAATGGGCATTACCTGATGCACAGGAAACATCATCTTCCTTTGGTTGGAAACTGTTCAGAATGGACACCAGCCAAGGCCAAACACTGAGGTGAAATAAGAGCAAAATATTTTAACTAAAACGCAGATAATACAAAAACACAAGTATTCCTGCTATTGCTAAGATCTAAAAGAAAGGGTCCAAAAATGAGTAAACAATAGAATACGCTACAACACCAGAGAAGCAGAACGTATCAAACTAAAATATGACACATGGAGGGCAAATGTTGACATAGAAAGTGAAAAACATACTACTGTCGTTTGTTCACAGCACTGTCCTGAAAAACAGTGGATCGCAGTTTGAGCCAGTCCAGAGACACCTTGATGGCTGGCAGTGGACATTCTCCCATGATCTCCTCTCCTCGGTTCTTATTCAGTAATGCTTGGCTACACATGATACCCAGAAATGACACTGAAAGGAAGAGGGCAATAAAATACCACCACAAGTAAATCCAATTCTGTCATTCTAATTCGACAAAGAGTGGTGACATCTGATAGACTATGAGGTTGAGAAAAGCGTTTGAGACAATCTGCTAGCTGGGCCTTGCAGTTAATACAATTACATCTAAGATGCATGTTATCAAATCCATTGTCAGTACTTCCAGATTTTTAAACATAGAGAGTAACAAACTAAAAACTGCATAACCACGAACAGGCATGTCAACCACAAGGTGAATCGTCTCATGCATATTGAGAAACAATTTGAGTTGGGGACATACTGAAGAGGCCGAGAAGTTGGAACCAGCCGATTTGCTCATCGGAGCTGAAGCTCTGGTCATCTGCTTCGTTGCCAAAGTCCCTCAGATGGTGCAGCTCAAACAGGTTGATAATCGTGATGTGGACCAGCTGCTGGGAGCTGAAGGCTTTCTGTCGAATCAGCCTCTGCAAAAAAATAAAATAAACCATGTTTAAGCTATTTTAAATATATGGAATTGGGGTAGCTTCAGACACAGATTAAGCCAAGTCCTGGACTAAAAAGTTATTTCAGTGGAGAATCTCCATTGAGAAAGCTTTTCAGTCCAGTACGGTCTTAATCGGTGTCTGAGAAACCAGCCCATAGCTTGTTAAGTGCAGTAATGCAAAGACTTTCATAGATAAGTACATATCCAAGATCGCTCTATCCTTAGTTCACTGTCAAAGGATTTAAACTTTACTTTTAAGTTGAAATCTTTACCTGAAACTGCTCTTCCAGTTTCTCCCTCAGGTTGTTGAGCTTCTCCAAACTCTTGCTCAGGTAAACGTGACCGTGGAACTTGATGAAGGCCTTGATGAAATCTGACATACTCCACTTTGTTTTGACCTCATCGTGGCTGAAGATAAGACTGGGATTAAGCATGTATACAAAAAGTTCAACTCCTCTCTCAAGTCCACACACTGTAAACTAGGGATGGACTTGAGTAATCGAGCATTTGAACAGACGTCAAAACTCGCTCTTTAACCAGAGAAAAAAACATACTACAAAACTATTTGGAATGTGCTGTGGCGTCCCAAATGTCTTGAAGACCACGTTCATTTGCTTTGACTTTAGTGTTACATTTGTTCCAACAACAAGATGCAGTTTTGGAATAATTGTTCTGTCTTTTTTCTGCTTAGGCTACTTTGCTAACTGGCAGTGCCATTTAGAATTGGTTAGCCGAGGCTTTGTATATCAATGGAGTATATTAACTCCATTTCAAATGATGACTCTTAAGAAGTGTTCCAGACACGAGATGCGCATCACTACGTACTGGAAACTTTTTTCACTTGGAAAAATATTCTGTTATATTACATCATGTATTTTTACTATAACAGGTGTGTCTTGACTGTGATAAGGGCTCGGGAAATAAGAGCGTCTTGTCTGCTAAATTAACACAACAAGGTTATGCCATTCCACAGCCATCAGCTTCTACAAGCAAGCACCACTGTGGAGGTTAATGCCTTTTTGAAGATTGTGTTCCATGATATAATATAACCAGTTGGTTTCAATGAACTAATCTTAAAAGGATATGTTTTGCATGTCCCCAATCACATCTTCAAGATATGCTACTTCCTGCATTTGGAAAGTTACATATATTGAAAATGTGACTGACATCCAAAACATTTTGGGACTATATCAACAATTGACTAATAAAACAAATACCAAATATTGTTTGTGGGTGGAGTTTCTTTAAAATGGCAATAGTTTTTTATTAAATATATATGGAAATGTAGCTTTTAGGATTTATTTTCTGTAATGTTACGATAAATTAGGCATTGTTACACACTGTTGGAAAATAAACACAGCTAAGCATAACACCTTTTGAAAAGAGTGGTTGAAATGAGGCTACAATAAAAACACTCAATGATACCTTTCAATAGCTTTAGTGAGAGCTTTCTGCAGGTTGGTGGAGGCGGCAGGGAAAGGGAACTTGACGGCGATGCTCCTGCAGTAGTAGAATATCGTTGTGAGGTGGTCCCCTTTAGAGGAGGCCAGGATGGCCAGCTGATTGTAAGGCTGACCTGTTGGAGGAGAAAGACATGGGAACATCAGTGAAACTATCAGGTTAACAGAAGATTTCATATGCTGAAATTATCTTCTTATCAGGTGAAATTTTGGAAGTTGCAAAGAAGTATATTGATGCTCTGTGTACCAGTAAACAAATACTGTACATTAAAACCTTTGTAAGTACTTACCATTTGAGGGGACAAGTTGAGCTGCATGTCTGTAATAGGACTCTGCCTGGCTGGTTTGGTTGCGATATCGTGCTTGAAGGGGGGAAGGAGATAAGCAAAACTGCTCAAAGCACTGATTGGGAGCCTGATAAAATATTGACCTCAAAATTATCTGCCCAGTGAAATTATTTTGTAGTGTGAAAACTCACCAATGTCGCCAAGGTGGACAAGACAATGCTGGCAGATATAAGAGCAAGAGCTAGGTTGGGGTTTTACAATGGTGCTGGGGTTGGTTTGTTTATTGCTGATAATTCCAAGCTGAGATGATTTCACACGACACGGCAAATCCACGTTGAACACGGTACACAGCTCCTGTAGTAACTGTTAGAGGAAAGGGTCAAGTTACTAAGAGTTGACGGGTTTTGCTTCTGTCATTTCGACATTGAGATTAAAAAATGTCCAGCATCATTTGTATTCTGATTAACATACTTATGTCAATATGATGAACTGCTTACTTAATAAATTCTAGACATACAGTTGAAGTTGGAAGTTTACATACACCTAAGCGAAATACATTTAAACGCCGTTTTACAATTCATAACATTTAATCCTAGTAAAAATTCCCTGTTTTAGGTCAGTTAGGATCACCCCTATATTTTAAGAATGTGAAATGTCAGAATAATAGTAGAGAGAATTTACTTCAGATTTGATTTCTTTCATCACATTCCCAGTGGGTCAGAAGTTAACATCCACTCAATTAGTATTTGGTAGCATTGCCTTTAAATTGTTTAACTTGAGTCAAACGTTGCGTGAAGCCTTCCACAAGCTTCCCACAATAAGTTATGTGCATTTTGGCCCATTCCTCCCGACAGAGCTGGTGTAACTGAGCCAGGTTTTTAGGCCTCCTTGCTCGCACGCGCTTTTTCAGTTCTACCCACACATTTTCTATGGGATTGAGGTCAGGGTTTGTGATGGCCACTCCAATACCTTGACATTGTTGTCCTTAAGCCATTTTGCCACAACTTTGGAAGTATGCTTGGGGTCATTGTCCATTTGGAAGACCCATTTGCGACCAAGCTTTAACTTCCTGACTGATGTCTTGAGATGTTGCTCCAATATATCCACAATTTTCCTACCTCATGATGCTATCTATTTTGTGAAGTGCACCAGTCACTCCTGCAGCAAAGCACCCCCACAACATGATGCTAACATCCCAGTGTTTCACAGTTGGGATGGTGTTCTTCGGCTTCGGTTCCTCCAAACATAACAATGGTCATTATGGCCAAACAGTTCTATTTTTGTTTCATCAGACAAGAGGACATTTCTTCGTGTGCAGTTGCAAACCGTAGTCTGGCTTTTTATGGAGGTTTTGGAGCAGTGACTTCTTCCTTGCTGAGCGGCCTTTCAGGTTATTAGGACTCGTACTGTGGATATCGATACTTTTGTACCCGTTTCCACCAACATCTTCACAAGGTCTTTTGTTGTTGTTTTGGGATTGATTTGCACTTTTCGCACCAAAGTACGTTCATCTCTAAGAGACAGAACGTGTCTCCTTCCTGAGCAGTATGATGGCTGCGTGGTCACATGGTGTTCATACTTGCATACTATTGTTTGTACAGATGAACGTGGTACCTTCAGGCGTTTGGAAATTGCTCCCAAGGATGAACCAGACTTGTGGAGGTCTACAAGTTCTTGGCTGATTTCTTTTGATTTTCTCATGATGTCAAGCAAAGAGGCACAGAGTTTGAAAGTAGGCCTTGAAATACATCCACAGGTACACTTCCTATTGACTCAAATGATGTCAATTAGCCTATCAGAAGCTTCTAAAACCATGACATCATTTTCTGGAATATTCCAAGCTGTTTAAAGGCACAGTCAACTTAGTATATGTAAACTTCTGACCCATTGGAATTGTGATACAGTGAGTTATGTGAAATAATCTCTAAACAATTGTTGGGAAAATGACTTGTGTCATGCACAAAGTAGATGTCCTAACAAACTATAGCTTTGGCAAGTCGGTTAACAAGAAGTTTGTGGTGTGGTTAAAAAAACAAACTAGTTTTAAATGACTCCAACCTAAGTATGTAAACTTCCAACTTCAACTGTATATCTGCAGAGCTGGCAAATAAGGCTCGGCCAAAACCTAAGATTCAAGTTGCAACTTACTTGTGTGTAAAATCCACTAGCTGCCTCGAGAAACAAGGACAGATTGGCCTGCACCTCACTTCTATTGGGGTTGGCTCTGTTCTTGGCTTGACTCTGTAGTGTTGTTATTTGATTCTTAAAAGCATGATTCCAGCTGAAAAATGAGGTGAGAAAATCAAAGTAAACTTTCTTGTTTCAGAGTCAAACAGCTGATGATAATACATCTACTTCCAACAGTACAATAGTTGTATTGTGCTTGAGAGCAAATTGACTCACTTCACAGTTATTACCAGAGGTGGGACCAAGTCACTACTTTTCGAGTCACAAACGAGTCTTAAGTCACAAGGTCCAAGTCTTACGTGGACCGGGTCAAGTCTCGAGTCAAGTCCATGTCGAGCATTCTAAGAGCAAGTCAAGTCACACGTTTTTTCAAGTCCTGTCAATAAAACAATCTTTGTCTACTGAGGCTACCAGACAGCCCTTTCCATTGTCTACAAAATATTTTGATCACGTAATAATTCATTTTAACAACAAATTCCAAATGGTTAAGTAAATAAGCAATTTCAAAACAAAAAGACCAGTACGCCTATGCTAGTAGTAATTGTTGCTCGATGACCCATTGCTGGAGAGCCTGCAAAGTAAACAGTTCACATTCTTGATTAGCAAAACATTATTGGAGCTGTATATTTGTGGCAATCTTCTCTCCCTACAATCTCATAATGCAGCTGCATCCAGTCGCTAGCTCCGTGATCCGCAAACTTTTTGACACCTCCCCCAGGTAGCCACTATCATCATCAACAAGATCTTAATTTCTCCAGAATGCAATATTCATCACATAATATTGAAGGCAGTGCAATATTACAACTATCTTCAGACATAGCCAGTAGCCATCAGGCTATAAGAAAATTATCATTGAAATTGGCAGGTAGCTTAGCGTCACTGTTCTGGCAAATAAGTGTCCGTAGTTTTTTTATTTATTTTATTTCACCTTTATTTAACCAGGTAGGCTAGTTGAGAACAAGTTCTCATTTGCAACTGCACGCTGATGAATAGTCATAGCAGTGTGAACAGACAAACAGAGTTACACATCTGGAGTAAACAAAAATTGTATGTTTTTTTAAACAAAAAAATGGGCAATACTATAGGCCTATGTTGAAACCTGGCACAAAAAAGTTTTTTATCTTTTAAAAAATGTTTATATAGATAATATACAAAGTATAATCCTACTTTTATGTTATGTTACAGCCACTTCTAAAAATGGAATATTTTGGTTACAATCCACTTACAATACCCCTAATAACAAAGCAAAACAAATTAATTAATTTTTTTTAAACGGAAATCACATTTTCAAACCCTTTACTGTAGGCCTATGCTTGAAACCTTTGGTAAAAGCAGAGTCTTTTAAAGTATGAAAAAACACGCCTTGCACATGTGCATTTGGGGAGTTACTCCCATTTTCTCTGCAGATCCTCTCAAGCTCTGTCTAAAAATGGGGAGCGTTGCTGCACAGCTATTTTTCTCCCCTTTTCAATCGGGTTCAGGTCACAATCTGGCCCATAATAACTTGTCCAACAAATTGCATTGTCTTTGTGAAATGTATAAAGTCTTGGAAATCACATTAATTCAAAGTCTTGGCTGTGTGCTTCGGGTTGAAGCTTGGCTGTTGGCGGGCGAGTCTTGGCAGCAGAGTCTAGTCTTGGCTGTGTGACACTACACGCCTTGGCACACCTGCATTTGGCTGGTGTTACTCCCAGTCTTGGCTGCAGATCCTCTCAAGCTCTGGCTGTGTGAATGGGGAGTCTTGGCTGCACAGCTAGTCTTGGCTGGTCTCTCCAGAGAGTCTTGGCTGTGTTGCTTGGTCGTAGTCTTGGCTGGCTCTGGCTGGGCCACTCAAGGAGTCTTGGCTGTGTCCTGAAGCCAGTCTTGGCCTGCATTGTCTTGGCTGTGTGCTTCGGGTCGTAGTCTTGGCTGTGCGCTTCGGGTCGTAGTCTTGGCTGTGCGCTTCGGGTCGTAGTCTTGGCTGTGCGCTTCGGGTCGTAGTCTTGGCTGTGCGCTTCGGGTCGTAGTCTTGGCTGTGTGCTTCGGGTCGTAGTCTTGTTGGAAGTTGAACCGTCGCCCCCAGTCTGAGGTCCTGAGCGCTCTGGAGCAGGTTTTCGTGCTCTGTTCACCTTTCCCTCGATCCTGATGCTGCCACCACCATGCTTCACCGTAGGGATGGTGCCAGGTTTCCTCCAGATGTGACGCTTGGCCTACTGCAGCTCTGATTGGTTATGGCGCACCGGTCTGCGTAGAGTACAGGCCCCGAGACATGCCTGTCAAATCAATAGAATCCTTCTCCGATGTGTTCGGTCTACGACAAAATTGTCTTGCATAGTTACGTTTTGCATATTAAGTATTTCATAGTTTCTGTATGTTGCATTGAAAGTGGCTAATATTGCATTGATCCGATCACAATTCCAACATTAAATGGAAATGCTGACAGTGTTATCCGCAGGGGCTGATATTTCTTCTGCACAGCAGCCCCGGGTGAGCAGCGCACAGTTTAGAGGGAACATTGGTCTCAAGTAAATGTTGTGTACCAAGTTATTTTATTTTCTATCAAATAGTCTCACGTCATTAAATTTGTGACTCGAGTCCAAGTCAAGTGACTTGAGTCCATACTTCGGGTTATTACTAATCTACTTTCTTTACAGTCGTCTTGCAATCTTACAAATGTAAAATTAGTTAAGCAAGTCAGAAACAAATTCTTATTTACATTGATGGCCTACGACACCCAAACCCGGACAATGCCCTTTGGGACTCCCATCACAGCCGGATGTGATACAGCCTGGAATGTGATAACAACAACTAGAGTGATAACTATTGGACTAAAGAGTATGTTGATGTAAGGTCAAATGACTCAATGAAACAGGAATACATAACATAATTGTGATCTTCAGAAAGACGGCAAAACATTGTTTCCCATTATAAAATTAGGACCATCTTATTGTTACGAAGTGAGGCTAAGATCCCTAGACCTAGCAAGAGTAGCGATAGTAGTAGGCTGCCTAATAGGTTAAATTACATAACCAATTTAATGTAGACTGGGACTTACAGATCTTGCTCCACTTTCTTGTCCAAAGCATACTCCAGGTCAGTCACCAGCATCTTCTGGTACAAGTCCTGAAGAGCCTGCCTTGAAGTCCAGACCTCTGCTGTGCCAAGCTTAGAATCTAGGGGAAAGGAGGACATTATGGGCACTCTTTATACACTTCTGATGGATTAAATCACATTTTATTCATCACGTTCTTCATAAAACAGGTGTGGACTAGTAGTGAAATGCTTATTTTACACGTCCTTCCCAACAATGCAGAGAAATAAAATAGAAAAGTAAAACACGTAACAATAGCTCCACAATGAATAACGCTAACTTGGCTATTTATTTAACCAGGTAGGCAAGTTGAGAACAAGTTCTCATTTACAATTGCGACCTGGCCAAGATAAAGCAAAGCAGTTCGACACATACAACACCACAGGAGAAAAACAAACATATAGTCAATAATACAGTAGAAACAAGTCTATATACGATGTGAGCAAATGAGGTGAGAAGGGAGGTAAAAAGGCAAAAAAAAGGCCATGGTGGCGAAGTAAATACAATATAGCAAGTAAAACACTGGAATGGTAGATTTGCAGTGGAAGAATGTGCAAAGTATAAATAAAAATAATGGGGTGCAAAGGAGCAAAATAAATAAATACAATAAAAATACAGTAGGGAAAGAGGTAGTTGTTCGGGCTAAATTATAGGTGGGCTATGTACAGGTGCAGTAATCTGTGAGCTGCTCTGACAGCTGGTGCTTAAAGCTAGTGAGGGAGATAAGTGTTTCCAGTTTCAGAGATTTTTGTAGTCCATTCCAGTCATTGGCAGCAGAGAACTGGAAGGAGAGGCGGTCAAATTGGTTTTGGGGGTGACCAGAGAGATACACCCGCTGGAGCGCGATTTACAGGTGGGTGCTGCTATGGTGACCAGCGAGCGGAGATAAGGGGGGACTTTACCTAGCATGGTCTTGTAGATGACCTGGAGCCAGTGGGTTTGGTGACGAGTATGAAGCGAGGGCCAGCCAACGAGAGCATACAGGTCGCAACAGTGGGTAGTGCATGGGGCTTTGGTGACAAAACAGATGGCACTGTGATAGACTGCATCCAATTTATTGAGTAGGGTATTGGAGGATATTTTGTAAATTACATCGCCGAAGTCGAGGATCGGTAGGATGGTCAGTTTTACAAGGGTATGTTTGGCAGCATGAGTGAAGGATGCTTTGTTGCGAAATTGGAAGCCAATTCTAGATTTAACTTTGGATGTTTGATAGGAGTCCGGAAGGAGAGTTTACAGTCTAACCAGACACCTAGGTATTTGTAGTTGTCCACATATTCTAAGTAAGAAACACCCAGAGTAGTGATGTTGGACGGGCGGGCAGGTGCAGGCAGCGATGGGTTGAAGGGCATGCATTTAGTTTTACTTGTATTTAAGAGCAATTGGAGGCCACGGAAAGAGAGTTGTATGGCATTGAAGCTCATCTGGAGGGTTGTTAACACAGTGTCCAAAGAAGGGCCAGAAGAATACAGTGCTGGCTATGGCTATATAAAAGGGATACCAGTAAAAATAATATGTGCAGGGGTACGAAGTAATTGAGGTAGACAGTATGTACGCATAAATAGGAATAAAGTGACAGTAAACAGTAACAGCGCATGTGATGATTGGGAAAAAAAAGTTAGCGCAAAAAGTGTCAATGCAGATAGTTAACTAAAAAGCTACCCCAACAAACTAAACTCAGCAAAAAAAGAAACATCCTCACAGTCAACTGCATTTATTTTCAGCAAACTTAACATGTGTAAATATTTCTATGAACATAAGATTCAACAACTGAGACAAACTGAACAATTTACACAGACATGTGACTAACAGAAATGGAATAATGTGTCCCTGAACAAAAGGGGGGTCAAAATCAAAAGTCAGTATCTGGTGTGGCCACCAGCTGCATTAAGTACTGCAGTGCATCTCCTCCTCATGGACTGCACCAGATTTGACAGTTCTGGCTGTGAGATGTTACCCCATTCTTCCAAAGGCACCTGCAAGTTCCTGGACATTTCTGTGGGAGGGATGGCACGAGCCCTCACCCTCTGATCCAACAGGTCCCAGACATGCTCAATGGGATTGAGATCCGGGCTCTTCGCTGGCCATGGCAGAACACTGACATTCCTGTCTTGCAGGAAATCACACACAGAAAGAGCAGTATGGCTGGTGGCATTGTCATGCTGGAGGGTCTTGTCAGGATGAGCTTGCAGAAAGAGTACCACATGAGGGAGGAGGATGTCTTCCCTGTAGCGCATTGATATTGCCTGCAATGACAACAAGGTCAGTCCAATGATGCTGTGACACACCGCCCCAGACCATGACAGACCCACCACATCACTCCAGAGTACAGGCCTCGGAGTAACTCTCATTCCTTCGACGATATATGCAAATCCGACCATCACCCCCGGTGAGACAAAACCGTGACTCGTCAGTGAAGAGCACTTTTTGCCAGTCCTGTCTGGTCCAGCAACGGTGGGTTTGTGCCCATAGGCAATGTTGCTGCCGGTGATGTCTGGTGAGGACCTGCCTTACAACAAGCCCTCAGTCCAGCCTATTGTGGACAGTGAGCACTGATGGAGGGATTGCACGTTCCTGGTGTAACTCGGGCAGTTGTTGTCGCCATCCTGTACCTGTCCCGCAGGTGTGATGTTCGGACGTACCGATCCTGTGCAGGTGTTGTTACACGTGGTCTGCCACTGCGAGGATGATCAGCTGTCCGTCCTGTCTCCCTGTAGCGCTGTCTTAGGCGTCTCACAGTTCAGACATTGCAAATGTATTGCCCTGGTCACATCTGTAGTCCTCATGCCTCCTTGCAGCACGCCTAAGGAACGTTCACGCAGATGAGCAGGGACCCTGGGCATCTTTCTTTTGGTGTTTTTCAGAGTCAGTAGAAAAGCCTCTTTAGTGTCCTAAGCTTTCATAACTGTGATGTTAATTGCCTACCGACTGTAAGCGGTTAGTGTCTTAATGACCGTTCCACAGGTGCACGTTCAGTAATTGTTTATGGTTCACTGAACATGCATGGGAAACAGTGTTTAAACACTTTACAATGAATATCTGTGAAGTTATTTGGATTTTTACAAATTATCTTTGAAAGACAAGGTCCTGAAAAAGGGCAATTTCTTTTGCAGAGTTTATTTAGCAGTCTTATGGATGCAATCGCCCAACTTTGTGATAAAGGAAAAAATCTGAGGCCTGCACTAGAGCCTAACCTGCTAATGTAGAAAATACGCTGTAGGCTACAGTCAGAAACAGCAAAACGATTTTGACCATGGGTGCAGTTTTACTTTTTCCTAATTTAGATATAGTATATTTCTGCTTATAATTTCTGACATTTTGGTAAGCTGTTAGTCAACTTCTATAAGTTAAAGTCTATAATTAGATACATGCAGCTTCTCTTCGGTCATATGTTGCTCGATATCTCGAAAACTAAATAAACCCTTGCTAACTAGAAAGTCAAATCAATAGAATTAATGCAGTTAATGTCACGCCTTGGTCATTGTATTTTGTGTTTTCGTTATATATTTGGTCAGGCCAGGGTGTGACATGGGTTTATGTTATTGTATTTTCGTATTGGGGTTTGTAGTATTTGGGATCGCGGCTGATTAGGGGTGTTGTATAGGCTTGGCTGCCTGAGGCGGTTCTCAGAGTCAGATGATTCTCGTTGTCTCTGATTGGGAACCGTATTTAGGTAGCCTGGTTTCGCTTTGTATTTTGTGGGTGATTGTTCCTGTCTCTGTGTAGTTTCACCAGATAGGCTGTAATAGGTTTCACGTTCCGTTTGTCGTTTTGTATTTTGTATAGTTATTTCATGTATCGCTTTCTTTATTAAAGACATGAGTAACCACCACACTGCATTTCGGTCCGACTCTTTTTCTACAAACGAAGAACGACGTTACAGTTAACATCTGTAAAGTTCTCTCCATCATCTCTGCTTCTTCACGGAGCAAAGACATTTAGGGACCAGGGACAAAATGCAATAACAAAAAACTACAATTCTGTGCAAAATCTGTTTGACCTTTTGTAAGGAAATAGAAAGCAGTGAAAATGAGACATGTTGCTGATAAGATTTCAGTTTGGCTTAGATGCATATTTCTTCTGATTGCAAATAACGATCAGCTTTTGATGCTGATGAAGACCGTATCTAATTGCATTTGCATTCTCTCAAGATGCTGAAAGAAACCATATCTCTACACAAGTCAAAATTGTGCCGACATACAGTATGATTTAGAACTTTACTGAAATAAATGCTTAATTCTGCAGGAGTTAAACCTTCAGTTTCCAATTAACCATCTGAACAGTAGGCAAGAGTTCCCTTGACGTGCCATATATCTATTTGAAGTCCCTGTTTTGTGACTGTCGAATTTGTATAGCGCCTCACAACCATCACACATAACCGGCACTGCTATCATCCTCTTTTACCACTTCACCAAACATTACTTTTCTGGCCCTCTTCTCCATTTTCAACTCCCAATTTCACAGCTTTTCTCTGATTGAATTAAACTTAATACCAGGGACATTTCCTTTTTGCATCCGGGGCTGGAGTGTTACCAATGCAGTAAACAATCTGAAAAGAGTAATCACAAGAGTACAATGGAAATATTAACAGTATTGTATTTTCTTGGGCGGAAATAAATATAAACCTATCATATGGTGATATCTGGTACCGATAACCTTGTATGGTGATTTGGAACCAAACATTGTAGGCCTACAGTGTGATATGAGACTCTTTCAATGGTGATTTTGGACAATTTCAACTGAGATCGAGTGTGCGTGTTCACCATAAAAGACATCACTGTGCAGTCTTCTTGGGAGAGGAAAGCAAAGTCACACACTGTGTGCAACAGCCGGCCAAAGCAGAGCTCACATTGTATGTAAACATGTAAATCAGGAGACGATGACCCACTGGCATGGTGGAGAGGGAATGAGGGTCGCATTCCGCTCTTGGCCAACTTTACCGTCAAATACCAAAAAGTGTTCCGTGTGAACGTGTCTTCAATAGGCCTACAGCAGGCAATATTGTTACCCCACTCCTCAGTCTGTTAAAGCCAGAAAATGTGAACATGCTTGTGTTCCTTGCCAGAAACCTTTAGGTAGGTTAATATATAAATGAAAATATTCTGAATGTTTCAGAAGGTGAGTGCTACGGGACAATAGTCAATTAGACAGGTTGCCTGAACATTATTGGGCACAGGCAGTATGGTGATCAGCTTGAAAAAGGTATTACATACTGAGTCAGGAAGAGGTTTAAAATGTCCATTAAGACACTTGCCAGCTGGTCAGCGCATTCTCCAAGTATGTGTCCTGGTAATCCTTCTGGCCCTGCAGCCTTGTGAATGTTAACCTGCTTAAAAAGGTCTTACTCACATCAGCTACGAAGAGCGTGATCCCACTCGTCCATAACAGCTGGTGCGCTCAGGCATGGTGTAGTGTTGCTTGCCTCGAAGCATGCATAGAAGGCATTTAGCCCGTCTGGCAGAGCTGCGTCACTGGGCAGCTAGCGGCTCCCATGATTTTTCCCCATGATAGTTTGCAAGCCCTGCCACATTTGACGAGTGGCAGAGTTGGTGTAGAAGGATTCGATCTTAGTCCTGTATTGACGCTTTGCCTGTTTGAGGGGACATAGCGGGATTTCTTATACGTGTCCGGGTTAGCGGCACGATCCTTGAAAGCGGCAGCTGTAGCTGTAGCCTTTAGCTCAGTGCGGATGTTGGCTTATGTATGTACGGTCAGTGTGGGGATGACGTATTGCACTTATTAATGAAACCGGTGACGACTGGGGTAAACGCCGATAAACTCAAAACGGGGGAACGTTTACCGGTTGCTCCGGAGGTAAAGGTGAAGTCTGATGTTTGGCATAAATTTGACAAATTGTGGAAAATACTGGAGATCAAGAAAGGTAAGGAGCAAACGCTGCATGCATATTATGTGTGCCAAACCGGTGCTGTTAGACTACAATATCATTTTTGTCCGTTTAGAACAACGTAAACAAAATAAATTAGAATCCTACCAGAGACATTTTTTAAGCCTTTATTACAACAAAGACTAAAAGCAGTCACATGCATTTGTGAATGCAATTCCCGAAATGGACGGTTTATTTATTATGCTAATTATTCAAGTGTCGCTTTGTCATTTTATTATTAAACTAAAATGCTTAATTGCATTTCAAATCATGAATGACTCATATGCTGTGTGATGACATGAACAAATTATTGATACAGTAACCTACATAACTATGAAGATATAGGCCAGAGTAAGTTACGGTATTAAGACTAAACAGGCCGCGCTCTTAGGCCTATAACCTTGATGGTGGTTATACAAGGCTGCTATGCTAAGCCTATTAATGATAATGACATTACTTGTTTATTATTATAAACAATGAGGGTATCAAGAAAAAGGAGGGTTTAGTGTAAACACTAAATAATACAGCATAGCAAAGACTAAAAACAGGCAAATTTATGAAATTGTTTATCCCACATGTAGTTGCGTGAGGCTTGGTGCTCACGGAATAAGTAGGCTACTAAAAAAAGCAACTCTTAAAAGACAACAGAAGCATGATTGTCTTATTTCTGTAGATATATATGGATGACTTATGAAAGCCAGGCACATTTAACAGTTAGGCTATTGATTATAGACCTAAATAAGTTGGTGTTTCCCAGCTACTCACTTTTCTTAGACAAATAAGGCAAGGGCTTTTTTTCTCATCTCTTAAGTCCACTGCTGCCTCTACAGCATTGATCTCAACACCAATATACTGGTTAACTTATCTATTATGCACAAAGCAACATGGTCTAGGAAAAGATAAGGCTGGAAGTGGTGTTGGAGGAGGCACTCTCCTCTGATTTAAAATAAAATATACCAATGCCCCAGGGCAGTAATTGGGGACATTGCCCTGTGTATGGTGCAATCTTTCGGATGGGACATTAAGCAGGTGTCCTGACTCTATGTGGTCATTAAAGATCACATGGCACTTATCGTAAGAGTAGGGGTGTTAACCTGTGTCCTGGATAAATTCCCAATCTGGCCCTCATACCAACATGGCCACCTAATCATCCCCAGGTCCAATAGGCTCATTCATCCCCTTTAACTATTCCCTGGGTCATCGCTATAAATGAGAATGTTCTCAGTCAACTTACCTGGTAAAATATATATACGAACACATCTTTTTTATATGATAAAGGAATATACTGTCTGTATATGCTGTCTGTCCCAGGTCTGGGGATTATCAACTTCCAAAACATTAAAGAAAAGGAAAAGCTTTCAAGATCAAAATTAATAAGAGACCATAATATCAGCAAAAACAATATCGTCCACAATGCATAGTGTCTAGTAATAAGGGGTCGTGGGTTAAAACAAAGAAGGAACCACAAAGGTGAGGTGTGAAACATACCTGTCATGTCAGCCTTCAGGGCCTCTGCCTGCCTGCTTGGGTATAAACAAACAGAAGAAGCTAAGTTAATCAATACAGACCCACACCCTACCTTTATGCATAGCATACACCATATGAAATTAAGACCAGTAGTAAACAAAGCACCGTATTGCACATTTAAAAATAACAAATCAAAACTAAAGGGGATTCAAGTGTGTCCGCTGCCACTAACTGCTCAATGTAATCAAAACATGCAACAGGAGATTGTATTCTTTTGACATGCTGGAAAGAGATTTGCTCCAGTTTTTAGCCACTGAGTGCAAATGGTAACAGCACTATTTGCTCGGAAACATAAAAGGACAATTTATGAAATAGCCTACCTCTCACTATAGCGAATTCCATTGTGCCAATAGACTCAAACACAGGTTTACTGATTGCTACGCTTTCAAATTATAAAATTTTATATTTCGTAAAATAATCCAAATTGGCCATATATTGACGTTACTGTCGTTGTTAGCCTGATATCTTCCACCATGTAGCTCAATGATTGGACTACGAAAAAAATAATAGACAGGGCTCGCGCTACCAGTGTGGCAGGTGCAGTGTTTATGTTGGTTTGCTTGCCAAAGCACGATTTGTTATGACATCCCAATATGAGCAACCAAATATTCTCCATTTCCCTCGGAAATAAAGTAGCTGCATATGTTCATTAAAACAGAAAAGTATTAGTTTCATTTCGTTAGACATGCAGTTTAGTGTCAATCTAGCAAGCTCGCGCTCAAACAGGCCTAACTGGAATGTATGTTTACCAAATGTCATCTTGCGACAGCCAACGATTGTGGCTACGTTAGCTATACCATGGACTAGAGAAGGGGCATCTTTGGGTATATTTGGCTTGCTGTCTTTACTTGTTTGATTTAAATCATCTGTATGGTTAATCCAATAACACTCAGATGGGAAGGTAGCTAACGTCACCTAGCGTTTTACAAATGATAAGGCCCATTTAGCTAGCCATGTTTTGAATATTGTTAGCAAGTAACGTTAATGTGGACAGAACGGTTCACTGCAGTAACTTGCTGGAAACAGTAACTTGCTTCCAAAAATCACGAATGGTCGAAACCTCAGAATGTGTTTGTTATCCAATTTAGCGAATGGTAGATATCCGGGCTCAGTCAGACCTACATTATAAACCAAACTAGAAAAGACATGGCCAGCACGGCAGGCTAACTAGCTAATGCTATCTACCAAAAAGGGCAGGGGCGCTGTGTAATCTAATGTTATGGTTAAACCAGTTTGACATTATTAGGCGAGTGAGTTAACGCACTCAAGAACTAGCTAGTCATGTCGTTAACCAGTAAATTAATTATGTACGTATTAATTTTGTTCACGACACATGACAAACGTTAGCTTTTTATTTCGCTAGGAAAATGCCCACGGTGGTTACTATGGTTCGCAAACATGTTAACGTATCAAACTAGTTTAGCTAGTAATTTAAAGTTAGCTAGCCATCCAAGCTAACTAACGCTAACTGTATACAGTAGCCAGCGGTAACAAACAGCCATAGCTATCTACAGTTAGATACCTAGCTAAATAACTGGCCCTACTCAGTCACACTTTTCGAACATGCTTCTTGTTGTGCGTTGCAAGCTAACTAACTAGCATGCCAAATTACGGCGATATGCACAAATATGATTTGACGCGGTAGGTAAGAAACAACACCATTTAATTGATAAATAAACAATTTCACATTCACCTTAAATATTGGCCGCATAGGTTCATCCTGCCCGATAAGGGACTTTAGGCAACGATTGGTCCAGAAGCAAGAGCTACTCCCGGCGCCATATTGTTCGTCACTAGTAGAGCCACCGGCCCTGTGTACACACGAAGATAGAGGGTGCCATAGCAAAGATAGGGGATAAATTAAGATGTCCCACTCACGCGTTTTACCATAGAAAAAGTTCTCACAGTTTGGGTATGCTTACGTGGTGGCAGCTGTGTCTGATCTGCTTAGTTAATTGTCTCTATTTGAACCAGAGAACACAAGCGAGTGGGATGTCTCACTTTCTCATCCACACACTCTGATCTTCAATTAAGCAACGAGGTCGGAAGGAGCATGGTAGATGGCGAATATACCACGGCTAAGGGCTGTTCTTACACATCAAGCAATGCGGAGTTCCTGGATACAGCCGTTCGCCATATACCACAAACCCCCGAGGTGCCTTATAGCTATTATAAACTGGTTTACCAACATCTTTAGAGCAGTAAAAATACATGTTTTGTCGTACCCCTGGTATACATTCTGATGTACCCCTGGTATACATTCTGATATACCTCGGCTGTCAGCCAATCAGCATTCAGGGCTCGATAATAATATATACAGTCTGACCTCATTGCTTTGGTCAGGTTAAGAATAATTATTCAATTATTTAAATTTGCTACTAGAATGGAATCACCCAGACAATGTACAGTTCCATTCCACAAGCTGAGCCCATTTTTTTTAATGTATCACTGCATTAAAGATCCAGACCTCTTAGCAAATATAGCTATGCTCGTTTACAACAGGGAGTTTGCAATAATGCACAATCCAACGCCAATACAAACAGGGCTACTTCCAACAAAGGCAGCGGGATTATCCCCCACCTTCGCCACTAGTGTAGCAATTAAGGGGCAAATAGAATTCGGAATAGCCAGAATTGGGTTTGAACCAGCTACACTGCTGTTATGAGCCAAGCACACCACCAGGGCGCCCAAGACCAGACCTCTTTACAGAGAAAACGGTAGCCTACGCTCACACACAGGGAGGCTAAACTGCGACTATGAGATCCAAAAGTATGATTTCAGTATATAACAATTAACATAAACTCAATTAGTAATACAAATATTCTGACAAAAGCGGAGAGTATTTTAGAGTTCAGCACATTCAGTAGGTGGTGACACATCTCCTTCATCTAGACGTGTAGAAATAGGACACGGACAATAGAAACAGTGATACAATTGGAAGAGCTCAGGCCAGAAAGTGCTGGTAATCTTGCATGGTTTTTCTTGTAAATACTTTAAAAGTTTTATTACCAATATTTGTATATATTTTTCATTCTGATTTATTTGCGGCACGAAGTATATAATAAAAGCCAACGTATGTGGCCTATCTATTGTTTAAATTGCATTTCCTGTACTGTGAGTGCCTTTGATCCTGTGCCTTTAATATAGAGGGCAGTGACGCTCTGTATCCTGCGAGGAGACTGGGATACTGCCGCATCCAAATGAACCTTGCCTCTCTCTCTGCGGTCGCTAATAGCAAAACAAAGGAGAACAAATCGTTAGTTGCAGAAAAAAACGAATATCCAGTCATATCATGACGGAGAACACTAAAACGCACGTTATATTGCTGTCATGTGGAAGTTTTAACCCCATCACTAAAGGACACATTCATATGTTTGGTAAGCATTACCTACGCGCTCTTCTGTATATTTTAAAGATATGTTTTGTTCTCCAGATGTTGTGCGTAGGAGATATGTTTAAAAGTGACAAGGCGTTTAGCAGTCTACAGCAGGTTAGCATGGAATTTAACCTATATATCAGCATTATAATTGCGTGGTGTTGTTGGGTTGGTGTTTTGCCATAGACCTTTATTGGTATTCGCTGTCCATGAGGGAGGTGCTGAAATGGGCTACGGCCTCAGTGACCGAAATGTGATTATGTCAGAATTAAGTTAATGGTGTAATCATTGTAATTTCAGTTGGGGGGTATTTATTTCACTCTCTGTTTCTGAACACCACGTATGAATGACATTAATTAACAACAGAACCATTAAATCTACAGGTTTATATTATCCTATACAGCTGTATTGAGCGCACAGTATGTATCATTTCAGTGTAGCCCTACGTAGGTATATGCTGCATAGGCCGACCAGCCCTGAAACCGACAGCAAATGGACTTGAAAGAGCAGGCTAGGCTAGTTTGAGATTTAAATGTAGCATGTATACTATACGGATGTTGAGCCACTGGACACAAGGGGCCTATTCAGCATGTTTGAGCGTTGGTTGCCTGCTAGCAGATACTGCGTCACTCATAATGAATGAGAAATCGTATCTCAAATCACAATAGCATACAAAAAATGTAAAATAATGAGCTAAAACACAACAGGTATTCACAAAATAATGGAAATTCAGCAAAATGGCAAGAAAACACAGGCAAATCTATATCTCATGACTAAATATTTTCTCCTTTATGACTTTATTGTTGTCCTGTTCATCCCTTCTTTTTAATGTTCTTTTACTGCTGACATACAATTTGAATAGTTAATGAAGGCAAGCCATTGTTGTCTTTGCCTTAACTGTTGTCAGTTTTCAACTGACATTTAACCAATTAAATAACTGTGGACTATTTCATCATGGCTTATCACTTAGGAAAATATTATGGTTTTCTTGTTACCTGAAACATTACTGATTCTACACACAATTCAGTAATGGCACAATGCTACAATTAGGGAGATCACATTACAACAGTCAGCCAAATGCATCAGTATATTGATGAAAACAATCACAGTAGAACTAGTAAAGTATTGTATTTTTACAATACACATAAGCTATCTTGCCCATCAATATATAGTAATGTCTATATGCTATTTAAAATGAATGCACCTCTAACGGAGGCAAATCATTTATATAAAAGTGAGTTAAAATTACTGCCATCCAAAATCAGGAATACAAAGGTGCACCATAGGCTAGTACCCTGAAAATGACTCAATCCTAAGAGATAGTCATTCGAATAGAGTGAGCGAAATGATTACGCTGCAGCAGTAGTGAGTGAACCTGGAATATCATGAGGCAGAGGGAAAAATCATCAATTTTTCCATGACCTATTTTCCAAACCACCTCTCTGCATGCCTTGCAGTGGCTGTTATAGAAAAAAGAAAGTACTCTAGCTGCACATGAGTGGAATGAAAACTCCCCCAGTGAGCCCTTCTGACTCATAAAGGGATTACGTGAAACAACAGAAAGTGAAGAAGCAGACAAATGCATGTATCATGGACTAAGACTACAGAATATAAAAAACATGTGGATGGTGTCAGATCATCATACATTTTCGATATTGATTCAGTTTCATCTATGTTGTAAGTCATTGGATTGCGATTCTTCTCTTGAGACGGTAATGGCGGGGGCATGTAGCTCATTAATACCTGATTCAAAGTTGCATATCTTCACTAGTAGAACCCTTGTCTATGTTCCAAATGGCACCCTATTCCATATATAGTGCACTACACTCTTAGCACATTTTTGTCTATCTAGAATCTAAAAGGGTTCTTCGGCTCTCCCCATAGGAGAACCCTTTGAATTACCCTTGTTGTTTCCAGGTAGAACACTTTTGGGTTCCATGTAGAAACCTTTCCACAGAGTGGTCTACATGGACCCCAAAATGATTCTACCTGCAACCGAAAAGGGTTCTACCTGGAACCCTTTTTTCTAAGAATGTACTTTAAAAAGTAATGCACCAAATAGGGTGCCATTTGGAACTCATTCCTTTAGTTCATTATTTGCCCCACACCATCCGCTTTGATGGACAACCCCAAATGATTCTATTTTTGTATTTTCTCATTAACACTCTCCTCAAATCATACACTAGTGTTCCCATGATCTTAACTTTCTATCTCATACACAAAAAAAAGGGTTCTTTGGCTGTCCCCATAGCAGAACCATTTTGGGGTCCAGGTATAACCCTTTTGGCTTTCATGTAGAACCCTCTATGTAAAGGGAACCACAATGGTTCTTCCTGGATCCAAAAAGGGTTCTTCAAAGGGTTCTCCTATGGGGACAGCCAAATTACCCTTTTCTAAATATCACCTTCTTTTCTAAGAGTTTACCCTCTCTTCCTTAATAAATAATGCATTTTCTAATCATATTAATGTTTATGACTCTACATCTATAATGGCTCTGGTCAATTTACACAGGCACTGTACATCACACACTTTGAGCTGAGCTGATGACTTGCAACACGTAGGCTCCAGTAGGTTTCCACATTCCCATACAGGCTTGAAGAGGGCTGAAACAATGAGTTTCTCTATTGGTGGCATGCAGGCAGTAACTCCACAACAACAACAGAATGAATAGATGAATGCTTACCCTGTGGTCGAAACAAAAAGTCCTCATCAATCAACTTCAAAAAGGCTGAAAAAGGCGTCTGGAATTCCTTGATCTGTTTCCCTAGAGATGAACTGTAAAAATTGTAATTTGCACGGATCCACTGGCGAGTTAGGGTTAATTTATTTTTGTACTGTAACTAAAGCAAAATATTCAGCAACACATCAGGTTAATTCACAATAGTGCCCTATGGAAAACAATTTATGAATGAATGAATGACAACACCGCTATAGACTGTTTATTACAAGCAGAAATTCAGTGACCAAACTTCTCATGACAGAAATGGAAACATTTAGCTGATTGCAGACAATAAGACACAGGTTAGCTGATTAAAACTGTAATGTTGTGCACACTATGAACTATAATAAGTATGTTGACAAGTATGTACTGCATCTGCTTCACAGAGAAAGCCAAAGAATACCTGCACAAAACAGGGAAGTTCATTGTGATTGGGGGCATCATCTCTCCTGTACATGACTCCTATGGCAAACCGGTACGAACTTCTTACAGTATATTCACAGACTGCTTTGTTTGGTATCTACGAAGTGGATTTGTTTGATTAACTAACAAACAACCACCTCAACCAATTATCTGATATGAGTGACAGGAGTGCAATTTAGAGAAAATTAACGGGTTATTTTTATGAATGAGTGATTGCTTTGGGTGGTCCTCCTGTGTAGGTGTTGTTGCTGCATTCAGATTATATAAACCACCTCTAATTCTATCGTCATCTATTCTCCCTAGCCATTTCTGGAATAAATTAAAAGCTTGTCCCAGTTTCTCTCTCTATAAGAAACAGAAAACATGAATAATAAATGTAAGAGAAATGCTGTTTCAGTCAGATCATGAATCTTCTGCACATTTTTTTCATCATTGTGTCTCTAGCACGAATGAGGATTGGATGTTATGTATGTTATCATTGTTGTGGTTGCACAAATGATTGACATCAGTTATAGAATGTCATCTTCAGCCATTTTACACAAATATATGTTCCTCATAGATAAAACATGTAAAACCAGTCGATTACCATGCAGAGGCACACAATAGAGAGAATGAACACAATGCCTGCATCACAAATGGCACATTATTCCCAAAATATTGCACTATATAGGGAATAGGGTGCGATTTGGGATGCACACAATGAACACAATGTCAGCAGCTTATTGATCCCCTGTGTGTTCACAGGGTCTGGTCCCCAGCAGACATCGTCTCACCATGTGTCAACTGGCAGTCCAGTCCTCTGACTGGATCAGGTGAGTCAGTGGATATATCCGATCAGAACAAGTCTGCGTCCAAATGACACCCTATTCCCTACATTGTGCACTACTTTTGACCAGAACCCTATGGGCCCTAGACAAAAGTTGTGTACTAGGGAATAGGGTGCCATTTGGGATACATTCCAAGTGAATCTTGATTGGCAGTAAGTATCTTGAATGGCCTCTATTAGCCCCTTGAGACAGGATGTGTTTCTGGCAATGTCAGTGTGTGAGGTATTTAGCAGATGTGCAATATCATCAGTCCTATTATCCTGCTAATAAGAAGGATAGAGATCAGTGCCCGTATTCATAAAGCGTGAGTATGATGCATGGACAGGGGGGACCTGATCCTAGATCAGGACTTCTTCTCTGAGACGCTTTATGAATACAGGCCCAGGAGTACACAGCTGTTCATCTATTATGTGTCATTTTCCTGCAGAGTGGATCCCTGGGAGTGCTACCAGGACACATGGCAGACTACGTGCAGCGTGCTGGAACATCATCGTGACCTCATGAAGGTAAGCCAGGCCATGGAATAATGACTGGCTACGGTTACTCAGACCACACTGTATTGCATGAGCTGTACATTTGGCACTGAAGGACAATATCAAGAGCAATTTGATAAAATATGTGGAATTTATTCATAGATGTTGAATTAATGCGCGGCCCACTGGCTCGTTGACATGCGTAGTGGAATTATGTATAAGGACTAAGAGCAATTTGAACTGCTTTTATAAATGGCCTGTACCTTTACTGTATGCTGGGATTTTTTAAACGGCAACTAAATATTACGTTATTTTCGAATATCTACTGTAGTATAAGCCTGGTATCAGCAGAAAAGCGTAAATCTGGTTTATGTGAATACATTGCATTCACTGGGGGAATTAGTGTCACAATATTGATGCCTAGAGTTAAACATCAGATAAATGATGCCTAAGTGAATACATTGCAGTTAATGGGGGGGAAATTAGTGTCATGGTATTGATGCCTCGGGATAAGCATCATATACACGATGCCTAAGTGAATACATTGCATTCAATGGGGGGAGATTAGTGTCACAATATTGAAGCCTCAAGATAAGCTTCATGGTCTTGATGCCTAAGGGAATATATTGCTTTCAATAAGATTGAAAGCAAGTAGTTGACACATAAGTCAATTGCGTTCATGTCTGTTGGTTTCCCTCCCTCCCTTTCTTTGCCTCCCTCTGCCTCATCTTTATCCCCTTTCCTTTTCTTCTCACCCCTCCCCCTTATTTCCCCCCTCCATCCACTCCCCTTCCCTCCCTCTCTCTCTTTTTGTCTTCTATCTCTCTCATTCTCCATCATTCTCTCTCTTGCTTTCCTTTCAACTCCATCTATCTCTATTCTATAATCCCCCCTCTATATAGCAAGAAAGTTGGTGCTAAATTTGAAATGTGTAATTTGGTGAAAGACAGACAGACACTCACAGACAGACAGACAGACAGACAGACAGACAGACAGACAGACAGACAGACAGACAGACAGACAGACAGACAGACAGACAGACAGACAGACAGACACTCACAGACAGACAGACACAGACAGACAGACAGACAGACAGACAGACAGACAGACAGACAGACAGACAGACAGACAGACAGACACTCACAGACAGACAGACAGACAGACAGACAGACAGACAGACAGACAGACAGACAGACAGACAGACAGACAGACAGACAGACAGACAGACAGACAGACAGACAGAGCTCCTCTAGTATTTGCAAGAACATTGTGTCCAATGGAGGTAAAAAAATAATTTTGTGCCGATTTACTTCAAACTTCATATGCTGGGTCATAACAGTCGCCCGGTCATAAATGTGTACAATTCCTAGAGTTAAAGTGCTTTTGATTGACATTGTTAGAATGATTGAGGCGAGAAACACAATTCACATATGGGATAGTTCAGCAGACACTCCTGATGAACGCAAGCCTACACCTGACCATGTGAAATGAACTCTTCACAGTGAAAGCTTCGCCCCACAGAGAACACAGCTTTTTTCCATAGAAAAACATTACGTTCAGCCATTACATAACCATGATGCCCCCGTGGACTGTGATTGAGCTAGCTAACCATCCTTGCAGACAACCGATCGCGACCTTACAGGGATGCCTCGTGATGAGGTTCAGCTTCCTATGGCAACGGGAGTGGCTTAATTCATCCTCAAGATGGTCCTTTATACACAACCTGTAGGGACACAAAAATACTGCATTCCGTCCTCTGTAAAACAGTCCGTTCTTAATGTCAAAGCTTGAAACTGGGGCATTTAAACTGGCGCAAGTGACCCCAGGAGGCCGTATATTGAATTTCAGCGTCCTGCTATTATAGGACGTTACTAAATTGGGGAAAGGGGAAAGGGGATACCTAGTCAGTCCAACTGAATGTATTCAACTGAAATGTGTCATCCGCATTTAACCCAACCCCTCTGAATCAGAGAGGTGCTGGGGGCTGCCTTAACCGACATCCACGTCTTCGGCACCCGGGGAACAGTGGGTTAACTGCCTTGCTCATGGGGCAGAACAACTTTTTTGACCTTCATTGGACACAATGGTCTTGCAGTACCAGAGGGTCTATCTGCCTGTGAGTGTATAAGTCTGTCTGTCAGTCTGCCTGTCTTTTCCCAAATTACACATTTCTAATTTATCACCAACTTCTTGGCCTTGAATGCAATGTATTGACTTATGTGTCAATATCTATGTGTCAATATCTAGTCTGTGGAGGTGGGAGAGAGAAGAGAGAAAGAGAGAGAGAGGGGGATGAAAGAAGGGGGATGGAGAGAGAAGTTAAGGAGGTGGGATATAGAAGAGGTAGAGAGAGATAAGGAGGCAAATAGAGAGAAAGAGTAGGAGGGAGGAAGAGAGAGAGAGGAGAGAGCGAGTCAGGGGAGAGAGAGAGAGTGAGAGTGAGAGTGAGAGTGAGAGTGAGAGAGAGAGAGAGAGAGAGAGAGAGAGAGAGAGAGAGAGAGAGAGAGAGAGAGAGAGAGAGAGAGAGAGAGAGAGAGAGAAGGAGAGAAGGGAGAGAGAGAGAGAGAGAGGGGATAAACAGAGCGAGAGACAGAGGAAGGCAAATAGAGGGATGGATGGAGCGATGGAGAGGGTTTGTGAATAGAGAGATAGAGTGATAGGGGGAGGGAGAGAAAGAGAACGAGAAGAAGGGAGGGGGAGAGAAGAGAGATGAAGAGGGAGAGAGAGAGAGAGAGAGAGAGAGAGAGAGAGAGAGAGAGAGAGAGAGAGAGAGAGAGAGAGAGAGAGAGAGAGAGAGAGAGGGGGGGTGAAAGAAGGGAGGGAGAGAGAGAAGAGGAGAGGGAATAAAGAGGAGGTAGAGAGAGAGAGAGCGAGAGTGAGCGAGAGTGAGAGAGAGAGCTTTGTTCGTAGGCATCAATATTGTGACACTAATCTTACCCCAATTGAACATAATGTATACACATACGCGTCATGTTTCTTTGATGTGTATCTTTTTGCTACAAACCTACCAGATTGACACTTCTCAATTATATCATGTTGGTAGTATGTGACAAATCCAATTCTTCCGTCAGAATGTAGTCAATCTGTTTGTGCTGCTGACCTAAGCTGGCTCAAATGCAATTCTCTGGGACTGAAAATGTAAATTCTGATGTTTTCCTGTCCACAGAGAGTCACAGGGTGTATTCTATCCAATGTGAACACACCGTCCACAACTCCAGTGATCGGCCAACCACAGAATAAGACTCAGACTGCCATCTATCAGAACCACAACACAGTGAACAACAAGCCCACTGCCAGTGAGTGATGGTGTACATACACAAACGTATTTGAGATAACATTTATGCCATTTCGATTAGGATGAGAATCTAGGTCTAATATCTTGAACATGTATGATTGATGGAAAAGAAGAAACGTTGTTATAATGTACCAAGAAATGAATGGTCTGTTCTGTAAATATTTTTCAATGGATGTAATTTGCTGCTAGAAAATGTTGGATGTTTTCTTCCTTATACCTAAACAGTTAAGCTGTGGGGGAAGATCAGTGAGAGCTTGGGTAAAATTTGCTGTGTTCGCCCCCACATGGACCGTTTCACCTTTGTAGGTAAGTAGGCTACACAGGCAACTTCCTGAAAAACCTAAATTTCTTAGCTCCCTCTGTAGATGCCTACTGGACAACTTTTGTTTGTATTGCTTTTCATCTTTTGAATGAATTTATCTTAACACTTTGTTCTAGCTAGCTATTTGTTTCGGTAGCTATCAAGTAAACACAATGTAAGTTCACAATGATAGATGAATTCAATTATAACCTTTTCTTGTATCTTTTCATTTGATCTCAAAAGATGAAAATGCCAACCTTGGTACTGCAATGCGATATGAGGAAATTGGTGAGTTAACACTCTTTTGTATGTCTCCATAAGATTTATGTATTACCAATATTGCATACTGTTGCATTAGGTAATATTGTATAGGTAATATTGTATAGGTAATATTGTATAGGTAATATTGCATAGGTAATATTGTATAGGTAATATTGTATAGGTAATATTGCATACAGTCTATAGTCAGTATATCGTCAGAATACAAAAGCTTTTGCTTATGTCATTCGATTTTCACTCAACAACCCATTAGAACTTTCTTCATTATCAAATCATTGAACAGGAAGTTGTCTTATCCAACTCTTTGTTTATTGGGTGTCTAATTTCTGTCTTCCTCTCTATTGTCCAGAGTTGCGCATCTTGCTTCTATGTGGCAGTGATCTTCTGGAGTCATTCTGCATCCCTGGCCTATGGAAAGACAGTGATGTAAGCCTCTCGTTCTTTATCTTCCCCATCTTCTTAGGTCTGTTGTGAGACTGTCATTCACGGAAGAATTATGTTCATACTTTGCATAGAATACATTCTTGCCTATTGGCATGCGCTAAAGTTTTATTAAAGCAGACATAGGCAGACCTGTAGAGGTCAAAGGAGACACTGCAAGACAAATAGTTTGAAATAAGGACGGCATTTGAATCTATCCAGTGTCCACTTAGAGGCATGAATGCAAACGATGTAATACCCGAATGAGCATAATGCTGCATCCAAGATACTTTACCAAAACTATTACAGTCACCCGTTTCATTAGCATTGCAAGGAAATACTGCAATGTGTCATACAAATGGTTTGCAGATGGAGGTGATTGTGGGAGACTTTGGGATTGTTGTTGTGCCTCGAGACGGAGTTGATACAGAAAGGATAATGAACCATTCCTCTGTGCTGCGCAAGTACAAGGTAATAACTACATTGTGAGCGTATGAGTCATGAGCTTGGTGAAAAGTAGGAAAACCAATAAGCTTGATAATGTAATCTGTAAGAAGCTTATTATGTTAATGTCTTAACATATAATCAACTCTGTACCATAGATAATTAGAAATGTCAATGTATTAATTGTATAATGTGTAAAAGATGCTCTCTTTGTAATTTCCAGGATAACATCACTGTCGTAAAAGATGATGCCAACCACCCTATGTCCATTGTCAGTTCAACCAAGAGCAGGTTAGTGTGAATTATAAGCTGGGTGGTTCGAGCTCTGAATGCTGATTGGCTGACCAAGGGCATGAGAAAACATGTATTTTACTGCTCTAATTACGTTGGTAACCAGTTTATAATAGCAATAAGGTACCTTGGGGGTTTGTGGTATATGGCCAATATACCACAGCTAAGTGCTACTGTATATCCAGGCACTCCGTGTTGCGTTGTGTTTAAGAACAACCCTCAGCTGTGGTTTATTGGCGATATACCACACCTCCTCAGGCATTATTGCTTAATTATAATGTATCTACCATCCTTTGGGCCTCCATTAGGAATATTTAAGAAATAATTATGGACTGTTCTTTA